>NC_140321.1:7364273-7544273 GCF_964211825.1 Aythya ferina
CAGTCAGAGAGCCTGCTCCAGGGACCTTCCTGGCTAAACAGAAATAGGAGCGTGGCAGCAAGAAGGGGCACAGGAAAGGTGAAGGCAACCCAATGCAGGGAAGCCAACACAACCTGCAAAGAGGAAAAATCAGTTCATGTAATCCTAAAACATTCTGATTTTCCCACAAGGGATGTTCTAACTCAGAAATGAAAGCTGTTTGATACACCCGTTAGCTTAATCCACCTTCTTGGAAGTAACGATGTAAATCCTCATGAGACTGACTTCATATTCTTTTTTTAAAAAAATCATTGTGCTTTCTTTACAGTTCTGCAGCAGACAGGCTGCACACCTCACTGAGAGCCCACTGAGATAAATGTTACAGGGACTGGCGTGCCCAAGTCGCAGGACGTGGGGGTCCAGACTCAAACGAGGGCAATTTTAAGTTTCCTGACAATTTTCAGTTTTCCCAGGGCAGCCCAGCTCTTAGAAGAAGTCACAACTCCACACCTTTTTTCATGCTGCAGTTACTAGCTAACGATCAGACCAACCTTGTCTCTGATCAGTCTAAATGAATCAATACAGATGGCAAATACACCTAGTGCTTTGCACTGCACAAGGAAGCTTTGGTGCCAATCAGCCCTTATGGCCTCATCCCAAATAAATCCTTATCGCTCTGTGTTCTTGACTAATGACCAACGATTCACTAACAGAAGTAGGAGTAGACATGAAAGAGTACATTGAGCAGGAAGAGGTGGAAAAGAGAAACTGAAAGAGAAAGAATGAGGAGAGGGGAGTAAGAAAGCATTGTGGAAAGTACAAGGGAAGTGGAAGAGAAGGAAGAAATAAGCTCTGCGGGAATGGGGAGATTGAGAATCCAAATTTTGAGACCAAAACAGTCAATCCTTCAGTAGGGACCAAAGATAACCCCTAAGAAGACCAGAACCGTCTCAGCTCTGTAGGCTTCAATTTCAATAGCATATCACAAATTCATCACTCCTAAACCACCACTCACAAGCAGAAGCGAACATCACAGCACCTCTTTGCCCAGAAAACCTCCCCTCCATCTGGCATTCAATGCTTTGAATACACCCTTGGCCTCAGCATGCCAGCTCATGTCCACCTCCCAGCTGGGAGTGCTTCTACACACTTGGGAAGAGGGAGCCCCAGTTCCCAAGTTCTAGAAAGTCCCCAAAAAAGGCTCTCCTGGCCAAGACAATTTAAAGGGGTCTAATCTTCAAAAGGTGGAGTGAGACAAAGTATGAGAAGACATAACCCCTTTGAAGTGCGAGGTTGAGCATCCAAGAAGAAATGGACCCCGAAGTTACAAGTTAACTTTGGAAAATGCTAGCCACTTGCCAAATTCTGCTCTTTCCCATCACTGCTGTTTATCCAAAAGAGAACAACCACTTCCAACTTGCACCATGCATTTGTCTTCAGCAATACCAAACTAAATTTGGGATTGCTATAACATTTTACGGTCATTGATTATAGTCACCAGTCAACAAAAAAACGTCTCCAGCATTATGAGATGGATGAAACAGAACAAGTCACGTTAAATTGCACTTACCTTTCCATCCTCTTCGCACAAGGGCTTCAAAAAACATCAGTGACTTACCATCATCTAGGAAGTCTGATGGAAGTGAGACATCAGATGTCATGGAAGGGGCCAAACTCCAGCTTTGATTTTCATCAGAACTGTCTTGCCCAAAGCCAGCATCATGCTGATCCTCTCCTAGAACGAAGAGAGCTTGATTTTAGTGAAGAGGACATTCCTAAATCCAAATTTTACTTCCTGTGCTGATATGTGTTTCTTCCTGATTCTCACCTTCCACTGAGATTCTCTATGAAACCCTAAATCACTTTTCCAGGTATAAGGCCAGATTCATCATTTAGGGACAAGCAGCATATTCTTCTTCAAGAACACTCATGCTGCATATGTACGGATTTCACACTTGAAGGGCATACAAGGAGGAGGCTGGAAATACTAGGCTCTGGTAGTTTGGCCCCAAAACCTGTTCAACTCATTGCTCTTGTGCTCAGTACATGATCTCTGTGAAAAGGATCCATCTGTGAAAAGGAGCACTATACTACCAAATTCACTAGAATGAAGAATCTTCTTATACTGTAGGAAAAATCTTTGAGATCCTCAAATAAGAGGGTAGTAAGGGAAAAAAAAAATCCTGACTCCATGTAATTACAGAAACATACAAGTTGACAAAGCAATGTATCTGTGTGGAGGCAGGAGCAGTTACCTCCCCATAGGAGATGTTGGGCTCAATTTTACTGTGAACAGACATTTTGCTATGGATTTGTTACCAATACTGGACGTTATGCAGAAGGCACTTAGATAACTACAATGAAAGATGTTAACTTAAAACTTTCCTATAAGCAGAGCACATGTAGCCTACCCATAGAAGAAAATGCTACACAGCTCACACAAAGCAGAAGAGTTGTCTTTCAAGCTTTTGCCTTTTTTCCTGAATACACACGCCCCAGACTGCTGATAACAGAGGTAAAGACAGCTGGCTACTCTTTCAACACACAACAAACAGCAAGAAAGGTGAGTTTTCAGCTGACGTTAATTGTGTTCAAACACTAAAAATTAAGTTCCAAACAAGTTTTATCTAAGCAAACAGAGGAACTGCACCCCATAGTTTAAATCAAGCACTGATGAAAGGGTATTGAAGGCCTGGAGCAGGAGGTTACAATACTCTTCCTCCCACCAGCAAGAAACACAGTGGAGACCCTATGAAGTCCTCAGCTGAAGAAAGGCGACATAGTATTTTGGAAGTTTTATTTTCAACATCACAGGTTGCAGCCTTCCCTTGCTTTCTCTGAGCACGGAGCTCTGAGACCCCTACGTCTGCATTCAAGGGCTGAACTCCAGTCCTTCACCAAAATGGACAATCTGGCTGTGAAGAGCATAATGCATACAAGATTGCCTGTCCACAGAACAGTTACTTAAAAAAACAGATCACCATGAGTGCCAGATATTATGATAGTCTTGCTGATATTACAAGCTCAAAGGTCTTAAAAGGATATAGAGAGAGATTTGAAAAAGATTTGGCTTTGTGATATTTACCAAAGGCCTGTGGGAGTCAGCGACATAAGAGAGGTGCCTCTGGCAGCTTGTCCTTTCAGACACTCTTAACTTCCCTAACAGGGTAAGAACCTCAGATGTAGCATGTCATTATCAAATCTTTTCCCAAGTCTATGTTTACTTGCTTCCAGCAGCCATCTCAGCATGCAGTGCAAAACATCTGATTCAGGAAAAAAAATAAATTCAGAAAACATTTTTTCTCCTTTTGGAAGGCGCATCATTCAGCATCTGCATTACCAACCTCTCAGGCCAAGGAGAAAGCTGCAGGCCCCCAGCCCAAAGGGCAAGCTTTAATTCCTGCTGCAGGATCAGAGGTAAGTGGAAGTAGTACTGCAGAGGGTCTTCCATCCACAGACTACTTTTAGGGAAGTCATGCAGGATAAGCAAAGCACGTTCCTCTATGCTAAAACAACGTGAAATTCACACATGCACCTCCACGAGGAAAAAACAATTAGCTATTAAAAAGCAGAGACTCAAATCCCTTGCTCCGCTGGCCAGACTCTGGCCACTGGAGCGCATCCGTGAGCGCACCACTGACTGCCTGACCTTGGAGAAGTCATTTCAGTGCTGTGCTCAGCTGTGTGTAAGAAGGGGATGTTTCTTCCTTGTTTTACTGTAGCACTTTGAGATCCTCAAATAAACAGGCTCTAAAAAGCCTATATAAAAAGCTGCTACCAAACAGCAACAGCTCGCTATCGTAGGAAAACAGCGATCATTCTAATGAGTAGCCTGCCTAAGTGCCGTGCTGCAGCGTTGCGGGCTTGACTGTCTGCAGTGATGTGAAGATGCCAGCATTAGAAGACAGCTTCCGCGAGCCCATTCAGCCCTGATACCTTAAAAGAACATTTTCTTTCAGACAAACTGCACAGTATTACACCAGGCTTTTCAAACAAACATCAAGGTAACAGGTGTTCCCTTATAACGAGATACAGGTGCAGCATTATTGCGATAACGAGCAAACTGTTTATGGTTTCCAAGTAGCAGGAGGCGGCGTGGCACGGTGCAGCCATCTCGCTGGGGAGGAACAGCTCACGCATCGATGCATGGATGCAGTAAGCCGTTTGGAACAGGAACAAGGACCCAATCAGGAAAGTTACGTGCAAGAGTAAGTCACTGGTGTTAACAGCAGGAGTAGCTGTCACGCACATAAACCACGTGAAAGATTCAAGCCACAGGTCTCTGTTTCGGCAGACCACTTCCCAGGCATGAAATACCATACAGCAGGGTTGTCACCACAGCTGTGCTCTTTCTTTTGGGGGTTGGACATGATGATCTCTCGAAGTCCCTTCCAGCCCCTAAAATTCTGTGATTCTTGCAACAGGTTTGCTCCCCGCCCAGAGGACTAGAAACCAGGCTTTCACAACTTTATGCAGGCTACAGAAACCCACTCCAATATGCACAGGCTGCAGTGTGTGCATACATGTATTGTGCCAAGCGCAGCAGGTCTCCGACTTGTAAGCTGCTGCAACACAAATCAGCACAAAGGTGGCTGGTTTGGTTGGTATTAGGAATATTTTCAAACTGCTTAGAGTTACAATGACAAGGATCAACAAAAACTCTGCACACGTAGCTACTTAATGCAAATCCAAATGGAAGGGAATGAGGATTTGTTTTACAAACTTTTGTGCTTTAATCCACTTTTCCATAAAGTTTATGGAGCAGCAACAGCTACTTGAGTCCAAGCAGAAAAAATAACCAACAACTTGTCAGGGGCCAAGCTATTGTTCTGAATGAAGAAAAAACTCATTAGCTTTTAATGAAAACACAGGGAATAAAAACCAAATAGCAAAGAACTCCAGCAAATAATTACCCTGCACCTGACGCAAAGCTGCTCTATCTTCCTACTCAAATCCTTAGGAAAATTCCCCAACTTATCGCTCTTTGGAGCATGAACGAATGCAAGACTGACTCTAAGGGTAACAGCAAGAGGTTTCTTGGGCTTACACCTCACCCAGGGGCTCCCCTGGCACTGTTTGGCTACCCCTGAGTGTGCTAAATACCCTTTCTTGCTTTGTGATGGTGTTGGCACAGGGAAGGGAGGGGCGGGGGGGACTTGTGCCATCTTCTCATTGTCTGACATTTTCTGTGGGAGCAGTATCTCGCACAGCAGCACAGAGAGGCTTGAAGGCACCACATGTAATTAACGCAGATGCAGTGCTTTACATACATTGAGGCAAACTGCCGAGGGACAGCGTGCATCCCCGGCACCGTGCGTGTCCCCAGCAGCAGAGGCGGTGGCTCTTTGGACTGCGGCGCCAGGCAGGTGGCACGGCCGCGAGGTGTGGGCCTGGCCTCAGGCTGCCACGCAGTTGAGGCCGCCTCACCGGCGCCAGGCCCAGCGCAGGGAAGGGCTCACCATGTGGCTGAGGGCAAGGCAAAAAATGACCGCAAAGAGAACGTGAAGAACTCGGTGAAGCATTAGCAGGACTCCGAGGGAGCAGCACAAGCAGGGCCTACAGGAGAACGAGCCACCACCACCAGGAATGGCGCCAAGGCGGCCGTCTCAGGGGACAGCCTGAGCCCACCAGAGGCAGCTGGGCTCGCTGGGCTCGCTTTGGAGCTCGCGGTGCTGGAGTGTGAGAAGAGCAGCCCTGCACCTCCACCAGAGCACGGGCAGGATCTGGCAGAGGACAGGTCTTAGGACAAACACTAAGAAAACCTCCGTTTGGGTTCCATTTTGCAACTGGTCTGTTGTACAGGGTCAGAAAATGGCTCTGTGCCTTTCTCCCCTTCTATAAAATGAGGGGAGAGCTGTCACTCTTTTTGTAGACTAAAACCTCCTGCGACCTCAAAAATCAAACTCTTCAAGAACTTCTGTCCACACAAAAATGTATATAAAAAAAGTCCTTTCTTTAAGCTGCAATTTGGCCCTCATAATTTAAAAAAAAAAAAAAAGTGAATTAACGCATCATGGCACACACAGGAAGAGAACCAATTTAAATAGGTGAAAGGGCTGCTTTGTAGTGGGGAAAAAAAAATCATCTCCAGTAGCTTGTTAAGGGAACTGCAATTAAGCTTACTTTGCATTCAGTGAAGGTCTTTATCTAGGTACCTCGAGTTTCATTAAGCATCTTTTTAGAGCACAGGAAAAATCAATACCAAGCGAGTTCCATTTACACTTTTATGATAAGCTAGTTCATGCCAACACGGAAGTAAAATCCCCAACTCCAGTTAATATTCAAGGAAACGAAGTTCCTGCTTTAACGTAATGACTGTTTAGGATCATGCTACAAATAAAGGTCTCTGATCAAAATCCCATCTGCCTTCATGCTCAACAGTGTTAATATCTCTAGATTTTCAGGGACTAATTTAGCAGTAATGCATTTCCCAAAGCAGAGCTGTAAAAGTATTATCAATACTATGGCTTAATATCCCTTACGACAATCACTTGCTGAAATTACGGAGAATCACATGGAAACACATCAACAGAGACGCACCCACACAGTAAGTACCACTCACATGTAAATATATTACAGCTTAGCTTTTGTAGTTAAAGCTCTGTCAACACTGCTATTATAAATTATATACCTTTTTAAACGCATTTATGTGCTAGAAAACATAAGATGTTTCTTTTTGAATGCCTTAAAGGCTTCATCGGCTGCTAAGCACCCGCAGGGATTTGTGTGGTTTGCCCCTCCCGTTAACGTACGAATAGCTGCCGTTTCGCTGCCGTTGGTTTTTGGGCACCTTCCCCCAGTCCCAGCTCCTCTCCAGAGCCCGGCCCCGTTACCGGGCCCTGAGAGCCCCCAGCTTCCCACCGCGCATCCATGTGGTGCGCGCACACGGCCTCCCCCTCCCTGACCGTGCCCACACCGGCAGCACGATTCACGAACTACGGACAAATTACCACCTACAGGTCTCGAAGTGTTCGTCCTGCTTAACAAGTATTTTCTTGGTGGGGGAGACCACGCACACACAGAAAATAACCCCGCACCCAGGGGTTACCACGGGGTACCCAAGGCCCCGGCGCGCGCGGAACCCCCGGGTGCCCCCGGGCCGGGTTGGGGCCGGGGGGAGCTGCAGTGGCGCGGAGCTGCCGGCAGGGGGGGCTGCAGCGCGCAGCACCCGCACCCGCCGGGGGCACGGGGCGGGGGGGGAGCAGGGGGTGGGGGGGGCGGGGGGGGGGTTGTTGCTGTGACAAAATGACCTGGAAGTTATCGAGTCACACGCAGAGATTCAGATCAAAGCCTACCCGCACCGGATTATGGGTTTACTGTAAGACAGTACCGGTACTGGACACAAATCACACCGGCGTACCCAAACCGCCACCCCCTGCGTGGCATTCAAAAAGTTTGCGACTTGCGGGCCTTGCGTGGAAGCACGCTGCAGCGGGTCTCCTGGGTAAGGCCACAAGGCTCTTTCTTAGAGATCTGATCAATCTGGGGGCCTAGAGATCCCCCTCGAACCTAGGGAGCCAGAGAAGCTGCTGAGCTCACACGGCGACTTTCCCATTCCTCCTTATCTTCTGCTTCCTCGCCAGCCCCTCGTGTCGCTCCTCAGCTGAGCTCTCCTCCAGTTTTCTCTTCCCTTCCTTTTCTCCATGAATGTTTGCCCTCTCCCTCCCTCCCCCTGTAACATCCTCCCTCCAGCTTCTCTCCCCAGCCTTTGGCACCCTTTCAGTAAAGGCGCTGCACATTCTGCCTCTTAAGTGGGCAGCAGCAACACGGAGCAGCTGCCTGACAGGGGGAGCACAGCACTGCAGCCTGGCTAGGAGTAAGCCTGAAACCCAGAGCAGCGGCAGATTCCCACGGGATGTAAACAAGTAAACAAGATTTATTCTGTCTTTTATGACCCGGTAACACATCAGTGAAATACAAAGCCCATCCAACGTGAGCAAAACAAGCTAAAGCTACCAACAATTTGTATTTCTGCCCAGTAATAAATTATTCCTTGTTACCCTCTTTGAAGAGGCAAAATCTTCATTTAAAGGAGGGGGACACTGAGGCACAGGAAGATCACCAATCTGCGCTTTAGTTCATCTCCTGAGCTACCAGCTCTGCTAGGAACACAGCAAAACAGCGTCTGAGAAGTGGCACCCGACACTTCTGCAGTGCAATAATTCACAAAACAGTTCTGCAAACACAACTTAGGATCTAAAAAGATGTCTACATCGTTAGTACCAATGAGGGGAGGAGACCAAGTATTTTTGAGGAATGTCCGTTGCAGTGTCAGTAGGTTCAGTGTATTTTCTCAGCCAAAATCCTACCAAGTGAACAAGCAGCAGAACTAACCCACAAGGGAGCTGGAGTTTAGCAAGTATATTCCAATGACAAGACACAAGGAGGCTGTCTTGCCCGTATCTACGGCAGTACTCACTCTTAAGGAAATAAAAGCACAGACAGTGAATGCAAAGACAAGAGCCCAGAGCATATACCAGAATGACAAGCTCTCTAGGGACTGGAAGAGATGCCCATCAGGCATTGTCTGATAATGCAGAGGGTGATTTTACAGTTGTGTCTCAGGATGGAGTCTTACTAAAGGGCAGAATTACTGCTTTGTGGATTATATCGACAGGGTCACTGCTCTACAAACCAAAGCTGCACAAAAGTCATGGTGGGGGCTGGGGACGGGGGAATGACTCAAAACTCCTGATTCAAACAAGCTGGAGGCTCGGGAGAGCCATGAGTCGGGACCCAGCGCTGCACTCCAGCCCCACTCCCCAGGGAAGGCTCTGGAAGCAGGGGGCACCGATTTCCCACTCCCCAGTGGAGCTCAGAAGTATACAAGGCGCTCCTCTTGCTAAGGGCTCCAAACCATCATAGTGGGCAAACCAGGCAAAAAAGGATGCAAGTTTTCTGTTTTTTGCGGAGCAACTGGGTCTATTACCCATTATGGGGAGGCTGCAGTAATGGTATACGTGAACACTCCCATACATTATCCCCGACAGTGGGGGGGGTGGGGGGGAGGGCAATTTCTTGAACATTCTCCTATTCTGCATGAACACAAAGCAACGCCTGAGCTGCATTTTCATCTAAGCACATTACAATAACCCCTGAGGTTTCTTTATAAAGGAAAGATGTAGCACATTCGTATTACACAAACAAGTTCAGTAAACACAGAGGTTTCATTTGAGAAGGCTCTCTATCTCTAAAGCTGCGCATCAGGCAATTTAGGCAACCTAATAATTAGGGTATTTTATTAACTGACCAAAGTGAGAGCAATAGAACTTGTTAATATTTAACTTATTGGGGCTCCCCAAACTGCTGTATATCTAGCTTCTTCACTGACGTTTTTATACTTTCCTCTTTATGGTGCATTGCTTCATCCTTGAGTCCAGAATGCTCTGAACTTCCCTCCCCAGGGAGGGAAGCATCGGACACTGCTAAATGTGAGTGCACAAGGAGGGCAAGCCCTGCCCCAAGGTGTGACAATTCAGATGGGTTTCAAAAGACTACAGGCAATTCCATAACTCACCGCTTCTTGCTTAATCAACTAGCACTCTCCAAGAAGTACCTAGTAATGAAAACCTGGAACCCTTCCTGAAGTTTGAAAGTTTTAAATTAATGTGCTGGTTTAAAAAGAAGTTCAAAAGCCTTCCTTATTAACCTAATTCTTCTCAACAGAAATCAGGAAACTTTTGATGCTGACTGCAGAATAACCCAATCCAACTGCTAGTTCCTGCTACATATTCTTTCAATCCTCTTATAAATTCTGCAAGGTCTTCATTTGCTGGCTTTGAGGGAAGACTGAAAAACTGGGTTTATTGTTTTCAGTCAGGTGACATATTTGGTTTTGGAGACTTTTCTCTTGTTGTCCCCTCATTTCATGCAATGAGTATACCAAAAAGAAACAAAGTACCTAACATTTTCAAGAAATGAGGGGAAAGTCTTTTTATTTCTTTGTGATACAGCGCTTCAGTCACGGGTAACCATCTCCCCCTTAATTACTGTGCACTGACAACCATTTTTCTGATAAATACAGAAACACATTCACAGGTGCTCATGGAAGCAGGCTGGGTCAGGAGACAGTGTCAGCCCCATGCTGGGCATGGGCTGGCACACACCAATGCACGCCGTCAGGTTTTGTCCTCACCAGCAGAGGCGTGCCGCGTGGCCTGGGCAGACCTCCACCTGGACGCCCAGGTCGACAAAGCTTTGTAATGAATCAGGGCTTGGTTTCCTTTTGAACACCTGAAATGCACTTGAAATGCAATACCAACAGGTACAAAGTCACACATCTCTTGATCTTTTCTACGTATAGGTGTGAATAAAAACGTACATATACCTCCATACAGCCCTTCCCAGAGCACAGATGCTTGCCTCCCACCTACACCGCTAGAATCATTCCTTGCCTCCAAAATTTGTGCACAACACTTTAGGTAGCAGAATAATTTATAAGTCCATGTAAAAGCAAAGCTGTGCAGCTGCTCAGTCTGTAAAACAGAAGAGACATTTGTGCAAAAAGTACTGTCTCTCTACACAAAATGGTTTGCCCAGAATATAATAAATACGCAGAGGCAAAGAACTGCATGCTCAGAGACGCAGGAAGCAAAGCTTCGGTGCTGATAAAGGGAGCTGTCAGAAGTGTTGATATTAAAGCTTTTCTTTTTTTTTCTTTTTTTTTTTTTTTTAAAAAAAAGTTAAAGAACATGTGCCTTTGTGTATGTTTTATTTTTCATTAATTAACTCTGTTCCACACACCAACCAAACACATCTCGGACTTCAGAATGCATTCTAACAAAAGTTTTTTTGTTTTCTTTTTGTCTCTATGTGTTATGACATTTTAAGGGCTGTAGCTGGCACTCATGTTTATAAAGCAGGGGAATTCCACGCATGGCGATAGAATAGATACTTTAACAATATGTTACAAATATTGTCAATTTGATATTTTTTCCCTTGCGTTTTCAAACACATCATAAATCTAGACTGGGTTTCTGTGCATGAACCCTGCTTACCACTGAGCTGGAGACTCTTGGCATGAACGTAAAGAGGGTTTTTTATAAATAAAACTTAGTAAAATCACTGTGCACTCCATTAATTCAGGAACACTCTGCCTCAGCTTCAAAGGAGATCTTTACAGTGTAGATGGTGTTTTTGCTGCTTTAATGATTTGCTACTTGTTCTTGTCATAACTACATGAACCAAATATGCAATACCAGGGAGCAGTGGTTAGGGAAATGCTCAGTTCCATCTCCCATCCAGCTCCGCTTCAGTTCAATTCAATAGATTTGAGGTTGTATATAGAAAAGCTACTTCATAAATCTAATACTTGAGGCCACTGTATAATGCCAGTTAATGAAAGAAAACTGCATGTGTGCCTTGGGTATGCATATCTCATGCACTGCTGTGACATCCAGCCTGTGGAACAACTGGCGGCCCATGAAACACCGCGCATCAGAGCCAAAGTAAGTAGGGCCAACAGAGGTAAGGTGATACCTACTTCATCTCAGTAGTATATACTACGAGGTAAGTGGCATAACTTACAGTTACTTAAGCCTTTTACGGAACATGAAGACTCCCGATTTTTAAGTCATGTTTTGTCCCAGCATGTCCCGTTTATATTTACTCCTCCCTGCTTCAGGGAGGAGACATTTTGAGGCTGAAGGCACAGAGCTGAGAGAATCAGGAGATCTGGACCCAAGTCCTGGATGTACCTGGAGATGCTCTAATACCTTTGGCACATTTCTTGAGCCCCAGTTTTCCAAAACTTAAATGGAACAATCCTCACTCTCACATTTCAACTATTTGTGAATACTTTTCTGAATACATGTGTTCCTTAAGCATCTACACAGAACTTCAGACATTTTAAAAGCATTTGGGATAAATTTTTGATTGGAAAAAAAAAAGTGTCACCATAAGCTCAATGAAAATAAATTCTTTGTCAGCCCCAGGCTGGAACCCTCAGCTGGGAGGGCAGAGACACATTTTCTGTTTCCATAAGCCCATGCCTTTAAGCAGAGTATTAAGGAGTGAATTTAGCTCCTAAGGATCTCAAACACTGTATAGACAATGATTTAAACCAATTCACTGCTACCAAGAGACATACTGTCTTTTAATACTTGTCAATCTTTGCACACCTTCTTGTTTTAGGAACAGAGCAGCTGAAACAATAGTGACAATGAAGTTATTCAGTGCAAAGTCCCACTGCAGCAAAGTCAAGCTTCCAGCCCCAACAGAGTTCCCTTATTTAGCTACACAAACACCTTTCTTCTCCAGTCCTTCCTTGTGCGGTACTCCCCCATCCCTCCCCTTCTCTCCCCAGCTAATCATCTACACTTCCCTCCAGCTTCCCCCTCCCCGTTTAGTCCTGAAGTCACTTGCAGTACCTCAGACCGGCCTGTTGTTGTTCCCTCAGACCATTCATTTCTGCTAAACCAAAGCTGTTGCAGAACATCTCCCCTGCACTGAATTCTGAGAAGAGCCATGAACAGCAGAAAGCAACTTTGGGGAGGGGTACAACAGACCAGGTCCTATGCAGATTTTCTTTGCCAGCTTTCCTTGGTTCTCTTTCCACAAAGGAGAGGTTGCTGCAAGACAGCAAGGGCACGAGTAAAATACATGGAGTTTATACAGTGCTTCACATAAGCAGCCAGCCCTCCTCCAAAAGGCAACACGTGTCACCCTTGTGCTCTGTTCAAAAAGCACCTAAGGAACAAGGCAAAAGTAACTTGCAGCTACACGCTACAGCCAACAGCATCACTTGGGGAGGATGAGTTAGGCAAGGCAACTTGTCCTACAGATCTCACATGCTGTCAGCTACATCCCCCTGAAACGGAACGGCTATACCCAACCCACCCTCGAGGCCTGCACTACTGCTTCACGTCTCCCAGCAAGCAGAAGTTTATATCAAAACTGACTATTAATTTTGGAAAGCTAGAATCATTGAGGTTTTGGTCGTAATACTTTCCAGAAGGAGCCCAGCATGGCCCTGAACTTAAGAAATTTTAACTATTTTTACCAGATATGGTCACAAGTTTTGCTTACCCCCTTTAGCAATACTGTTTAATAGATGCTGAAGTGCCTTCCCAGGAAAACACCAAATGTTCTAAGAAGCAGTCTTTTCCTCTCCCTACATCAGCCTCTGATTTAAATGCACTGACAGCGCAGCTAGGCAGCAAATTTATGCAATCCTCTTATCCATATGTCTGCATGTGAGGTTTTCTGTTTTGCTTTTTTTTTTTTTTTTTTTTTTTTTTTTTAAACCAAGGCCCACACTGTGATTCTTTGGTTCTTTGTCATTCGGCATGCACCAAGTTCTCATCACCACTTCCCCCAGCCAGGAATCAAACTGGAGCTGAGGCTCTCCAGGTGATGTCTGAGCTCAGGTTTTAATGCCTGCATTGTCCAGTTTCCTTAGTGCATTTTTTCAGGATAGCATTGGTTCCCCAAAATGACACTGGGACAAGTTTGGGTCTTCAGGTACGTAGATACCTCTAAACACTTGCACAATAATTCCAAGCAGGCATTTGCATGAGCTGTGCACTTCAATTCATTTACAAATCTACACACAGTTCTACAAACTGATGTTCCTAATACTACTCAGATTTCCAGCTTCACAAAAGAACACGATATTTCAAAAAGAACAAAAGCATCCCTCCCCTCCATCCACTAAATTGTATGAATTTTCAAAATTAAAAAAAAAAAAAACTAATTTTGAACCCTTTTATGTGTTCTAATTCTCTCACTTTTTTTTTTTTTTAATTTTGAACACAGCTGTCTGTTGTACTTTCTCAAATGATGCCAGATGCTGGGTTCATCAACCAAACGCACGAAAACAATGGTTTGAAAGCAATTAGAAGCACCGAGGCTGCACCGAGGCTCATATTAAAATGTGATAACACTGTTCTAGGGGGAATTGCAGCACTGCTGCATTTCTGACATTTCTGTGCTGCCAGACAGACAGGATGTGCTGGAAGTGGGCCCTGATCGAGGAGGTAACATACTGGAATTTATTCCTGAAGTAAATGAAGGATTAGCTGATTTGGAACACTCACAAGGATTTTTTATTACAGTTGCCGCTCCCATCTTGTTTGAACGCTGGCAGATCCTTCTGTTTGTGCTCACCTATCACACTCATTGTTTAAAGAAACGAACGAACCCACCAAACTACACGCCTTAGCTGTAACATGGTTGTACCCAATGCTCCAGATCAGAAACCAGAGCTAAGCTGCACTGATCCCATACAGGGACAAAGGAGCTCCAGGTCAGCTCTGAGGAAATGTATATCCATCAACTGTCCTGGATACGCAGAAGTACTCACTGACACAGCTCATGACCTGCAGGCACCCTGGAAAGTTTAAATCATCACCCACATTATTGCAGAAATGAAGATCAAAGTCATGATCAGAATTTCCCAGCTTGTTAACAGACATAACAAGAGATGGTCACGGTCCTGAAAACTTTACAGCCTGGCCATTTGTCTACACCTGGAGGTTGATTTAATTTCGAGTTCAAGTTAACATAGAAGCAACAAGACTGGAAGCAACTTAAGGTTACCAAACAGTCTTTGCTCCTAAGTCAATGCCCCCAGGAATATGCTGCCCTTTTGAATTTCAATCCTTTTCTAGAAACAGGAGTTTTGCAATAAAATTTCCTGAGCTTTTCCAGGACAGAAAGTTTACATTAGCACCACACATTTTTGTATTATTTTATAGAATGGCTGGGTTGGAAGGGACCTTAAAGCCCATCCAGCTCCAATCCCTGCCACAGGCAGGGGCACCTTCCACTAGAACAGGTTGCCCCATCCATTTACTCTCAAGAGTAAGGAAAAACAGACTTCTGTCCAGGGAGAATACTAACCCCAGCTCCTTTTACAGCCCTTACCCCAGCTTTGCCCCTTCCCATCCCTCAGAACTGCCACACACAAGCTACGTATTTGTTTAATGAGTAGCTCTCCTCCTTGTTGACTTTGCATAGAAAATACCATACAACCAACCCTGCTCCCCAAGTACAGAACTGGGAGAAATCATGCCTCCTTCCCCACTGCCGTGTACTCACCTCGGGGCAGGAATTCCAAGTGATACCTAAAAGACAAAAAAAAAAAGCATAAGCACACATTATTTTCTTACTGATTTGTTCTGGCCTGATAAGCAAGTGACAGATGTAAGAATTATACCAGACAAGCTGCCAGGAATCTAGCGAATGGTTAAAACACGTTTTGTGAATTTCCTCTAGACGTTTCTTGGCAGTCCTACGAATGCTAACTGGCCCCTGTGACATCCTCTGCTACCTAAGGAACCTCTTTCACTACTCAGATCTTCTCCTTTTCAACAGCTCCAAAGGCTCCCAACTTCCTGCCATTAGAACAGGTCTCCTACTCAAGAGAGACGTTTACACGGCCTTTCCCTTCACAGCCTCCAGTAACCTCACCTCGCACCTTCCCTCCTGCAACCCCGCGGAGGGCAGTAGGCACACTGCCCTTCAGTGCCTCAGCGCCACGAGCTCTGCTCGCAGGGACACGGTGTGTCTGCAGCTCTCGTGCACGCAGGTCACATTAGGAAGCTCAAAAGGCACGTTAATGCACCAAGATACCCTGATCAAGTTTAGCATCTTCGCTGTGTTTTCCAGTTCATTTCCTCATTTTCTTCCTGTTCCAGCTCTCTATTACGCTGGTTTGCAACCTTCTTGCTCAAAATTTATCTCCACTGAGTGGAGGTTCTGTACTCGTTTAGCAGTGTAGAAGATCACAGACCAAAGACCGGGAATTTTCCCTGCAGAACCATGCAGATGAAAACTCGTGGGATACACATTGTCAGTCCATGCTTCGTGGCTCCCCTGCAACAGCATCTGAAATCCCCGCATGCCAGGCAGTGTGCGATGCCCTGCCCCAAGCAGCTTGCTCACGCTCACAAACACCAGAACTACTTCAGAGAGCCATGCACCACAGAAACAGCCGAGCAAAAAGAAATCCTCCGTTCTTTCTTTGTCTCTCATTTAGAGCACACCTTTGGCTAACGTGAGCCATTTTAATACGGGAGCAGCACTGGCAAATTTTGGAAACAGATCAAGGACTGAGGATGAGCCACATGACCCATTCACAGGCAAAATGTGTAACAAAGGGTTGGTCTATAGGCATTAGTGGCAAGAATCCAGTACATAAAAATCCAATCAATTTGTTTCCTCATTAAAAGCTTTCATGAAGAAAATGATTTAATACAAACATTCAAGCTACTGACACAGATTAATTAGAAAACAACAACAGAATTCTGATTAAGGGCATAATATTTGACTTGTTTTCTTTGGACAAAAAAAAAAAAAAGAATACACACAGACAGAAGAAACTTTTCTGGGAGAATGGACTCCCACAGTGATAAGTAACAGCTGTGACCTATTGGAAAGAGCCACACCAGCGTGCCTTGCAGCTAGAAAGGGCCATAAATACCTCTTGGCCCTGGGGCACTCTCGGCAGATCTCCCCCACTTTAAGTACAGGCTTTCCCCTCCATCCTGCGGCAGCCTCCTCTCTCAATCCCCAAAGCCACACTACTGCCCAGGGTCAGGGGAGCAGTCAGAGCAGCTCCATCCCTTTGCTTCCCACCAGCACGGACTGTTACTGCAACGCGTGAAGCCCCGAAGCCCTGGCCCCGTGCCCGAACCCCGTGCTCAGCACGCTCCCCGGTGAGGAGCAGCCTCCCTGCCCGGGCTCTGCCCACGGTGGGGGCCTCCAGCACCCGGCCCCCGGGTCCGGCGCCCACCAAGAGCTGCAGCACTTTCGTCCCCTGGCCAGCCGACGGCTGTGAGACAAGGACAGAGAAATCACTTCTTGTTTGGTGAACTTTTGTCTCTTGTGCTTGAGAGACTGTCCTAATCTCCCCTGAACATGTTTTAGTGATAACATTTACTGCACTAGGACCAAAATGATTTTCTGTCACTTCTAATTCCAGTTCAATAAAAGTATAAGAGCTTTGTTTCTAACCTCTGTCATTTTTAATACAGTAAAATGGTTTAAAAAAATGTAAAATTGAGTTCCATTTCCTATTGGACCAGCAAGCCCATGTTAGCTTCACTCTGATCCAATTTGGGGGGCGGGGGGTTGATACCAAAAAGATGCTTTGCCTTTCTTCTTCTTTTTTTTTTTTTTTTTTAAAAAAAAAAATAAAAGGCATAAGGAAACAGTCAAAATTCTAATCTCATCAGATCGGGATGTGTTTTTAATCTCATGCTTTGATCATTTTCACTCTGGAAAGGCTTAGGCACAGAATGAAAGTTAGTTTAAATTTTAATCGGGAGTGGGAGAAGATGGTCTTGTTCTTACAGAAGATGAAAGAGTAATGACCTAATTCCTTTATCTGCCACTGACTGCATGAAAATTTTGGATAAATTACTTATCTTGAGAGCTTAAAAGGCACCCCGATATGATAGCGCAGTATTGTCCGTTCACTGAAATGATAGGATTTCTTTCTTTTATATGACTACAATGGCATGGGAGGAAGGGTGACTTTCAGCATGTGTTCCTCCCACTCCCTTTCCACAGGTAACATCAGCTTTACTTATTCAGCAAGTTATATTTGCACAATTCTAAGGGAGAATATTTTTTTTTGTTCCTACACTACTCAGGAAATGCAATTATTTAGGCAAAATGCCTATTTTGTTATGACAACCCAGGCAGCAAACAGAGTTAGTTTAAATACATCTACAGCCACAAGTCACGTGCACGCTTACAGACTCGGATAAAGCTTGTTTCTGTGCAGCAGGACAGGAGGGACTTGGCTGGTAGAACGAGGTTACTCGTCTTGGGCAATCCTCCACAAGGCATTAGTTGGATGGAGTTTGAGGCCAATTCTGAGTTTTGCTCCCAGTTAAGACATCTCTAACTGATGAGCACATTGCGCCTTTACCTGGGCGTAACAGGCAGTGACAGCATGCAGTTCTTTACCTTTGGGGGGGGTGGTCTGCCCAAAAGTTATTTCCCGTGAGAAATTCTTGGACCAAGTGTGTAAAAATTTGTAATTGCTCCATACAAATTCTCCCCTGATCCAGATGGTACAGGTTGGAAACCAGAGGTCTACGCCTTGCTCAGATGAAGCTGTCTTGGAGGTTGTTTGCCTTGGGATGAGGTTTGAAATTTTCATCCGTGATCAACAGTTCTTAGATCTCAAACACCAAGAGTAAAAGCTTCTCATTCATTTTCTTTCAACCCTGAAAGCTTGGGAATTATCAGTTAAGAGATGTCCAATTAACTCGCTCCTTCTAAGCACTGTTTTAATAAAGCTTCTGTCCCTCAGCTAGAGGTGGAATCCCCTAAGAAGAGCAGCACTTAAGGCAAGGATAGGAAAGAGCTTTCAGCCAAATGTGAAGGTCCAGTCTACGTTAGTCCTTGAAGAAGTGGAGAGAGATGGGAAGACTCGTAACAAGTGATTAACTAGCTTCAGCAAAACAAAGCCACAGAGGAACTTATGGAGAATTTTGATGTGATATGTAGAGCAAAGAACTAGCCCCAAAATATCAGATTTCTGTTTCGAAGCCAAAGAATGAGTGTTGCACTGCCAATACTTTAACAAAAGACATCCTATAAGTATTCCTCTCACATAGTTTGCAATGAACCACCCACCTCTCTCACCTCATCGGTGCATATTTTGGGCCAGTCAGAAAGCTGCAGATTTGTTCCGCTTAAAACACAAAGTTTTCGCGATCATTCAGCCTTTGAGGTTACATAGTCAACAACGAGCAAACACAAGCAAGTCTCACTTGTCTGGAAGCGTTTATGTTCTTTGCTCCTGAAACCCATGCACATCTCAGTTCCATTTATCAGCCTCGTAGTAGCTATGGCTCCAACTGGACCCAATCAAAATCACAACTCAACTGTGTAAACAGACCGCGAGGGGTGAATTGTCATGAAAAAATGCTGTCATGTTACAGAGGGAAATTGAGTCACAGAACAGTCAAGTTTGCCAGATTGCCTTGTTCCCAACAGAAACCCGCTGCCCTTTCAGCCCCAACTAACATTTATGTCTCAGTGCCTTGTCTAGAACGACCAGAGCCTTCTGCTGCCTCCCACAGAGCCACAACTTGGTCTTCAGGAGTGGAACATTTCCAGGACGCCTCAGGACCTTGACCACAGATCTTAACCTTGCACTGGTTTGTTGCTGGAGAAGTAAAATTGATGCTTTTGAGTAAAGTCACCCTGGACTCCAGTCCCTTGCTGCATGGTGGGGGTCACAAATTCCATCAATGGCACAGAAATCCAGTAAAACGCATGATCAGCGCCCCCATTCCTCCCATCCACCACTCGAGTTCGCTGACCAACATGCGCTGCTTGTGGCAAATCCCAGCACTGAAGGACTCGAACCAGAACAATTTGGGGCTAGAAGCAAAATTGCTGTTTGAAATCTTATGGTCTGTATTATGCCAGGGGTCAAGCTTGATGGTTAGAATTGTCTCTCTGCAGCTTTAAAGTTGTAGAGTCTAAGCCCCACTTTCCTCTCAGACTCAATTTCATCAGGAACCATACAATAAAATCAAGTTTCAATCAAATTTCCTGTATTTTCTTGTCCAATTAAGAACACTAATATCACCACAGCTGTTAAATTAGGTATTTCAAGACAGGCTAATTTGTTTGGTGCACAGTATTTGTTGCTTTTTAATGTTTGCAAAATTTTGTTTTTAAAATCAATGCTGTACAAGATTTCAAGCAGGAAAAGACGAAAATGGGATTGGGGAGCTCACCATTAGCAAAGTGTGTTACAAACCACTTCAAATGCATTTCTCAGTTAAATGCGACAGAAGTAGCAGCAGCAGCTATGCAAAGACTCTGGTTACACAATTTCAATCATTTACCGTCCTCAGGTTTCAGATTAACAATGCATTCACAAGGAAATGGATGGTGAAACCGGGGTAATTTTATCAACCGGAATGGAAAATGATGCAAATTGCTGAAAGGAGCCTAACCCAGAAGGCACCAAACCACATCGTTGGCAGAGCAAATAGCCACATTCACCCCGGGTATAAAAGCAGGTAGACTGTGATAACAGCTGAACTGAATTTGTTCCCCTGCCATGCCTGATCTTAACACAGGAGAATTCCTTCCTCATCTCTTTCTCCCCCCCAATGAAAGGAAAAAATCCCCTACTGAGATTACCAAATAAATTGGGACCATCCTAACAGAAACTTTACCAGACTTTAAAAAGAAGTAGTCACCACAGTCAGTATTAAATTTGACTGTTGCGAGCTAAAGGAATGCCTGTGCTCACACACACCCAGGCACAGCTGTCCTGGTGCAGGGTGGTAGCAGCCTTTAGATCTCCATTAACACCAGCTGGCGCGGCGCACACTTACACATCCCCAGGCCATGCCAGTGCCTCCCCTGCACAAAGGAAGAAGCATCCTGGGCAGCTCATTTGTGGAACAGAAATTGAAAATCCAAAAATTTCTAAGTATTTCTGAAGTGAAGGGGACGTTTTTTTTCATTTAATGGCCAATGTGTGAATGAAATCCTGCTCAGCGCGACTGTCTCCTTGCTGAACAAATAAATCTCAGCTCTCTGCAGAACACGGAGGAGAACAGCACTTTGCCTAATTAAGGACAACGCGGTGGGGCTATAGACCAGCCCTGGTGTTAATGTGCTGAGCTCAATTATCTGCCCATAAGGTCACATTCTTAAATTCTTTTTTATCTTGGTATTGCACATTACTCAGCATAATGAGTTGAATATTGGTGGGAGTTACAGTCAGTACATTTACACTAATGAAGCAAAATTACCCTGAAATTGCATTTTCTTTAATTTCAATCGCAAAACTTTAAAATAAGGTTGAAACCGATGTAATAGATGAAAGTTAATACACTTAGAAGTTTATTAAAATAGGCTAAACAGTCTGGTTTATATGAAGTTTTCGATGTAGTTCCATTCATGAACTCTTTACAGTCCTACAGTATTACCTCGCCACAGGAAGAATCAAGTTCAACCCAAGATTTTGGGTGATGTTCCCCTGGTGTTGAAATAGCCACAGTTCAGCTACACTTGTAAACCAACAAAACCAGTAGCTTATTGTGACTGTGCACTAACCACATGCTGCAACAGCCTGCCGAGATTTGCAGTACAACTCCAAGGACCCCCACAGCAGAGGGGATCACACTGTGTTTATCCTTACATTTGTGGCCAAGCCATCCTCTTCCAGCTACAGCAGCAAGCGACGGATTTCTTCCTGACAGTAACACTGCACCTGTGTAACTCAAAGCTTCAAAGGGCCAGGCGTGGCAAAGCACATACCAGAAACAGGGTGATGGTGCTACCCCATCCCAGTGAGTCTACTCCCTGAAGACAAAGACTCCTGCAGCTCAGATGAATCAGAGCATGGAAAAACACACATAGGTACTGGGAGCACGGCGGCCGTGGCGGTTGGGGAAAGGCCCTGGCTTTGGCTCACTGCCTCCAGCAGGCCAGGAGATGGCCGGGAGCTCTTCGCTGCCTGGTTAGGAGGCCAGGTGCTGACTTCTCCCTGATAACACAGCAGCCGTACTGGGAATACTGCCATAAACTAAGAAGGATTAGACAATGAGGCAGCAAAATGAGGTTCGGGGTTCGTTACCTAGAGGTGAAGAGCCTTGTCTTCATGGGAGCTCCTGATGGTGGAAAGAATGACAGAAAATGGTCCTGTGTTAGTTACTAGCAGCAGGATTGAGCCTCAGGGTCTCCAAGTCAGAGTGGGGAAAAGCAAAGGTGGAGTTTCAGTGCCTATTTTGGATTTGCTAGTGAGTGGATGTAAGAAACTCAACATCAAGACTTTCTCTTCACCTCTGCTTTGCTATACAACAGGTCTGCCTTAGCTCTCCTTTCAGCACTATTACATTTTGCATCAGGAAAAAAATGCTAATAATTTGTATCCATCAGTGCAAGCTTGCCTTCTGACAGGGAGTTTTAATAACTGGCTGACTCCAAGGAGATAGAGGAACTATTTATCTCCATATTTTTAAATAAATCCCATTCTCCCCATCTCACCCCCTGCCATTGCAACTGCTCTAGAAGTGTCTAAACGGTGAGGTGAGGTCATTTAACAGCAAGACAACTTTTTTTTTTTTGTTACTGCTCTTGCCAAAGGACAAGAATGAGCTTGTGTTCCTGAGTGGAGTCATGTATCCGATTCATCCCAGGTGTCAGACATCTGCTGCTAGCTCTGCAGCTGGCTTTGTTAAGACACAAGAACCAGCAATGCTCTCAAGGAACAGCTTGAAACAAACCCTCGGCACCAACCAACCTAAAACAGAAGCAACTAACAACCTCTGGGGCTTCTGGAAGACAAGACAAACTCTGCCTCAGCAGCACATCCTTCCCCTGCCCTCCCCCAGTGCAAAGCTGCGACTGTAGCAAATCCGATCCATTACAGACACTTTGCTTTTCCACTCAGGACTGGAGCAACGTCCTCAGCCTATGGTCAAGGCAAGCAACGGCGTCCAGGCCGCCCTGCTGCAGCCACCACCCTGTGCGCTGCTCCTTCCTGGGGACCAAGCCTCCAGTGGTGCTCTGTGGCCTGCTTTTCCAGATGCCACACAAAGCGATTGGGGAAAGCAACAAAAGAGATTATTAACACCACCAAAAAGATTAGGAAATAATCTCTAGGCCTGGATTTACATGAGATCAGAAAGTGAAACGGGATCTGAGTTAGCAAGGGGGAGGGGAGATAGAAACTGCTTCTGCAGACCAGAGCCATTTGAAGAGAACATTTGGTTTTAAATAACCAAATGATTTCTGAAAGTAAAATGGTACAGGGACTCATAACTCAGCTGTATGGTGACAGCCTTCCCACAGCCGCTGCCTGCAATGCCTCTGACATGGCTCCTTCAGCAAGAATACCATAGGCTGCCTGGGAAAAAATTACAACCTGCAAACTCAATCCACTGCTAGCTCCTGCACCTCTTGTGGTAAAATGGGAACAATATATCCTCACAGGTAGCACGTGGAGACATAAAGCCCAAACACTTGTTCACATTATAGCCATCAGCGACCCTCCTGGAGGGGGGCTGTTACGAGGCCACTGGGAGAGCTGCGATATAAAGACCTGAAGGCCAAGTTACAGGAACAGTTACTGAGACCGGCTCAGGATAATCACACTAGATTAAGCTCTTCCCTTTCAGAGACACATGTGTCTCTCTCCAGTAGTTTAGCAGTTTACTTATGTCCATTATGAACCCAAATAATGAAACCCTGCATGCTGTGTTGTGCTTCACTGTGCAGAGGCGAAGCGGCAGAAAGCAGGGCTGCTTCCTGAATGCGACTGCTGATGATTTCCTGAATCCCCGCCACAAAAGCCACAGGAAGCTCCCTGAAGAGACAAACCTGCTCCTCATCCCCAGCAGCAAGACCTGCCTAGATCCTCTCAAATAAAAGATACAGTCATCGTTACAGTAATCTCCCACCACAAATCATTGCATTAATGGCTCAGGTCAGAGGAAGGACATTTGTACGCTG
This sequence comes from Aythya ferina, assembly GCF_964211825.1. Lineage (NCBI taxonomy): Eukaryota > Metazoa > Chordata > Aves > Anseriformes > Anatidae > Aythya > Aythya ferina. The sequence goes on from NC_140321.1 coordinate 7,387,695, forward strand.
TTCTTCTCACCATTTCCAAATGCCACAAAGCAACAAAATGCAAGTAGGAGATCAGCAGCGCCCTGTACCCTTCGCTCAGGGGTCTCACTTTCCCCTCCAGAATTATCTGCAATACCTTCTTTCAACAAGCAACAGGGCTGAAGTCCATATCTCAACCTGAACATCCAGGAAGAATTTGTGCATCACCTCCCATCCTGATGCAAAGGCTGCTTCTCTGTATTTCCTGCTCATTTGAGATGACACTGTTCTAAAAACTTTATCCCAAATTGTATTATTCTCTTGAGAAAAAGGTAAGAGTCTAGGCTGGTTCTGCGGCACAGAACGCAGTGTTAGCCCCAGGACTCTAAAGGCTGCTCCTTCTTGAGCCCGTCACCAGAACTGCACAGAATCTCTAAGGAGCCAAAGGCCCCCCAGAAGGTGGTCACAGCAGCACCTTACCCCCCTGCTCAAGTGCCACTCACAGCTCTATCAGCACACAAAGACAGAACGCCTGCTTCTGAAAGCGAGAACAATTTGGTAAGTTTGCCAAGTACTTGGTACATTTATCAGATTCTGTGATACTGGTTTTTAAAATTCACTCAAAACAGACTCGGAGTTGCATTATGCAAAGATAATAGCTCACTTTTTGTGCTCTCAGGACTGCTGAAATAAAGCTTGTCAACGTGAATAATTCAGGTTCATAATTCTGCTTACTTAACTGTTTCCATCCCAAGTCAATACCTGGCAACAAGGGGGATTTTTTCAGAGAAGCCACACCAGCCTGCTGTAACCATGCAATCAAGCATTTTCTTCTCCAGTATTCCAATACACTGCTAGACACACCTTTCCTCCATTAGATATGCTGCAGCCCCATTTTCCAAAGGCCTCCATCTTCTGCATTCAGTTTGTTTCAATTATTCAGGGCAACCCAGGCTGATAATTACACAGTCCCGAGTTGCTGAGTAAAACTGATGCTTAATTAGCCAGCAGGAAAGATCGATTAAGATACAGCAGGGCATCTTGCAAAGTTCTTCAGTGGGACTGCAGGGAATAGAATCTGGCTGTGCCCTTCCAAAGGATAAAATTCTCTGCATCTCAGGGATTTGACAGCAGTTTTATTTAAACTGGATGCTTATATCAGTCAGCCACCCTGAGTTTTATTGTCAGATCTTAACTTCAAATGACACAACTCATATCTTTTAACTAGAGCATTAACAGCAAGCTCTATATCACATTTCTAGCCAAAAATACAATGCAGCTGAGGCTGAAAGTTTTATTTAAGCCTCCAGCAACATGTTTTCCTGTTTTATGTTCCTTGATTTTCCCTGAGCATGACAGCACCTCCTTTGTGTGCTTCACTCATATCCAAATGACGCAGCTCACACTCTCCTTGAAGGTTTGAACAGTCCTAGGGACAGGAGATTTTGGAACCCATTTCAGACCCAAGTTTTAACTTGGAAAGCATTCTTTCTTCCTTTTTACTGTATCAAAGTACAGGTAATGCCTGTTTAAGGTCAGGAGCCACTTGTGAAATAGATACTTTCAGCAGCAAGTCAGCAGCATGAGCCTTTGCTCACTGTATTGATTTATTCAGGTGCCTAAGTATCAAGCGATGAATTTTCTTCCACAAAATCCTGTCTAGCACAATGAAGAAGGAAGAACAGGACAGGATCAGAGATCAGTTTGCAAAGAGCTGTACAGACACAGCACAAAGCAGAATTTTTACTCTGAAACACAAAAATTCCAAGGACAAGCAATGACAACTCTGCAGACAGCCAAACGTAACTGGCTAGCGTTAAATAGGAGGGTGCACAAACCAGTATGCGCTGCACTCACATTATAACAAGCCCTGAATGCCCATTAACTTTCAGAGCACAGGCCAATTATCCAATTATTTGAATGCAGCATGTGGTACCTCAAGGTTTGGCACTATTCTGAAGCACTTCCATTGGCAAGTTATGCAGACAATACATACCTGGCTTTGACTTGCTGAAAGCTGAAGAGAATTGCATCTCTCTGCTCCCTTGCATTAGGGCTCAAATTTTCATTCTGCAGTCCATCCGCCAGGTAACATTCAGCATCTGGTAGAGAGGTAGAGAGAAAGCTACAAGTTAAAACCACAGGCACATACCTGTTCTTGGCCAAGAAACACGGATCTGGACACCCAATGCCTTCCACACTCCACTCTGCTACCACAAACCGTAAAAATATGCTGCTGTGAAAGGCTTTTGGCATTAAGTAATGTCATTCACAGGACCCAAAGCACTTCTAATATCAGGGTAAGGTATCCACCAACACTTAATGCAAATCCCAACCTGTGGCTGGGTTTCACAAAGTCACTTTTGGCAAGAGACAAGTACTGAACAACAGGTAGGTTGCACTAGCCTACAGGTACTTGTATCACGTCTGCAAGGCTATCGCCAAAACAAAGTATGTGCTTACTCTGCAGACAGTTGGACAGAAGTAAATACGGTATTCGCTCACTTGGAAAGTGAGGAATGTATATGTAGAAATATATGTAGATGTAGAAATTTAACCTGAACCGGAAGAGATGAAGTCCCTTCTATTCACATGAATATTTGCATTCTTTACAGAAACCTCAAAAAAGTCTTAGAAAATAGGACAGTTCCAATCATAGCTGCTCTGTAGAGGAGAGTATCCTCCTTGTACTTCAGCAGCTTTACTGAAAACTTTCCCTAGCAAAGACTGTCTTCAAAACTATGGTGTTGTACATCCACAGGCCTCTCCAACCTTTAATTCACACTCCATACTGTGACACTAATGTCAGTTTAATATCCTGCTTGCAAGACTTTCAGCTCCTTATGCTTCAGCTGCTAGTACAACAGCCAGCACTGTTTAGTACACCCCAGGAATCTTCACAGCTCCTTAAACAGCTCCTCCACCTGCAAGCACACTCAAGATCAAAAATGCCACAGTAGAAATAAATATATTTTTCTGTTAAAGTCATGAGCCCTTATTTTTGTCACCTATAACAAACACAAGAAAGGCTTAGAGCTTGAGGGAAGAAAAAACAGCTCTTTAAAGTGAAGAGCTTGGGCAAGAACAGAGCTTGCTCCGTGCCCAGTCATGGAGCGGAACAAGGCCAATGCACGGGCACCTCCCCAAGAACAGGGGCCTCTTCCCACCTGGTCCTCAGTGCTGCACAGGCAAGACCAGAGAGACAGCTCTGAACACAGCAGCCTGAGGAAGGAGGAGTGAATCCAAATACCACTTGTTTCCACAACACTCCTGTTCTTGTTTCTGGGTTTGTTCAGCTGACAGCACCAGTTTCTAAGGGAGCAATCACTAATAAGCACATTTCAGCCAAATTCAGACTCCTCCAAGTCCCCACCAACTCCTTCGGCTGTCTCCCTGCCTTCCCTCATGCCAGGAGTGCTCTTGACGCACAAGAACTAGGTCTGAGCCAGCTGTGCCTCATTATCTACGGCCCCACACTACAGCCAGCACTTTACAGCCAAGAAACAGAGGCTAAAGCCCACATAGAGCACTGAGGATATCAAAGTGTCCTAGCACAACCCTGCTGACATGGGCATGCACAGTTGTCACAACTCTGCTGATGGGCAGGGACACCAATTCACAGCACTGCTCTCGAACCCACACCTACAGCCAGCAGCAGTGTTGACCTGACAGGGGACTCCTGGAGCTCCCAAAATGCACATTAATATCAAGTTCCCTGCTAGTACTTCAGCCCTGGGTGGCCTGCCTGGGATCACACAAAAGCTTTGCTAGAGCAGCTGAGCAAAGCTCTTTAAATCCCAGGCCAATCCTATAATCCTTAGGCTAAATTTAATTTTCAGTACATCTCCTTGCAGTTTTAATTGTACACCCAAGATATAGTACCACCTTACGACAAGCCTAACACGGCTGGACTTGCACCACTTACACACCGCATAGAGAATAACCAAGCACATACATCTAAGTACAAACGACAGATCCATCTTTCTCTGAGAAGCTTACTATAAGAACAGATGGAGGCTAAGGGAACAATTTATTATATACAAATCTGCTTTAAAACTGCACAGCATAAATGGGTGCATTTCCACAGTCAATGAGAAAAAAAAACAAGAAACACAAACTGCCCCCAAAATTTGGGCAAATATCGGTTGCCTCTCTGTCCTTTTTAAACGTAGATTAGCTCCACAAGTATGTGATTAGCTCTAATATGGCAGTTACTTACCGCGATGTCAGCACAGATCGGCTGCTGGATAAGTTATAGTAGAACTATGGTCACTCCCGAGAGCCAGGCAGAGCCCCTTTCAGAGCCAGCCACTATGTTTATAGCACCAGGAAATGAAAAAGAAAGCCTAACCATAAACTCTCAAAGTGGATCAGGAAGAGCAATATGTAAGCAGCTCTAGAGTAAATCACCCTAATGTTAGTTTTACTGCTTGTCAGTAACATTATATTCTTGATGTTTATAGATTGCTCTCTGTGATCCACTCTGAAAGTTTACAGGACTCTCCTTTTCGTTTCCTGCAGCTAAAAAGGTGAGGTGAAAAGAAACAGTTGAAATTTCATCAAGTGTTTCAGGAGGGTTTTTAGAAGCAATTGCAGATAGCCACTTTAATCCTGCAGGCAATGCACAATATTGTAAGAATTATGTCACAACTGCTGAAGTCCAGGCAGTAAATAACCTTTTAATGGCAGCACTAAATTCTAGGAGTTAATCAGCACTCAACAAGGAGAGCTGAAAGATATTTAGATGCCATGTGTATTCTCTCTGTGCACACACAAACATTTTTTTTTTTTTTTTTTGCTCTTTTCTACTCATTTGCCATCAGAAGGCCAACAACAGAAAACCTAAATACAGAGGAACAGGTCCCCCTGACCCACAGCACTGCAGCTACGTAAATTAATCCTGAGCTAACCAATCTGCTCTGATGCTTAGCTTCACACAATTTCTGTTGCAGTTTACCACCCCAGGTGGCTGTGGGAAAAAAAAAAAAAAAAAAAAAGAGTTTAAAAAAGTTTATGGCACCTATCAACACAGAGTGCAGATACCTTAAGCATCCATGAAATTGCATTAATATTTCCAGGATGCTACCCAAGACAGCCAGGGGTTTGGAACAGTAGTTGAGTCATCCCTTGTCCCGCTTGTCCAAATAAAAGCTGTGAGCTATCACACTTTTTTTTTTTTTTTGAAACTTTTCAGCAAATTAAAGAACGTATGGTTTAACTGTGAACAAACATTTTCAGATGAATATTCTTATTTTTACAGGATCAAGTCAGAAAACCTTTAGAACCCAAGCAACATTCCTACACCATCCTGCAATGGGCTGAATGGGACATTCTCCCCCACGCAAGAGACAATCACAGAATGAGAGTGGCTGGGTTGGGAGGCACCTTAAAGCTCATCCGGTTCTGATCCCCTGCCATGGACAGGGACACCTCCCACCAGAGCAGATTGCCCAAAGTCCCATCCAGCCTGGCCCTGAGCACTTCCAAGCACGTGGCATGCACAGCTTCTCTGGGCAGCCTGTTCCTGTGTCTCAGTCCCCTGAGAGCGAAGAATCTCTTCGTAATATCTAATATAAACCCACCCTCTGTTTGTAGAAAGCTGTTACCCCCTTATCCTATCCCTGCACTCCCTGATAGGGTCCCTCTCCAATGCAGGAACTGAGAACAACTTCCCAAATTTGCAGCGTCCAAGTCTCAATGCCAAGTTCCCTGATATTTAAGTTCTGGGCCCACTCGTGATGCTACATCAATGCTGACTGAGGCTTATTAGCCTTCGCAAAGCAGAACATTTTATTGTTTATTTTTGAAACAGCATTGAGGCGTCTCGCCTTGCTATCAGCAGCTACCAGCTTTGTTATGCTTTGCAGGTGCAGTCAGTCTCACAGTACAGCATCTGTTCCATCCTTCCTGCTGCCCAAACTCCAGCAAGAAAATGGCATTCCAGACCTACTACCTGAGATGAAGAGGATCAGTCAGGGCAGGTGAAGGGAGAAAATAATCAGACTGCCAGATTGCCTTTGCTTCTGCAAAGAAAAACAGAAACCCTGGATTTGTCAGAGATGTATCACATTTTTAAGAACCATTGTTTTAGCCTTCAGAAGAAATCTGTGCTAAACAAACATGGAATATCCTTAACAAGACTAGTTTTAAAAGGGAGTTGAGTGAGCCAAAATTGAAACCCCATGCAATTAGGAGGTAACATAGTGTTAATGAGAACTTGGATTGCTTATGTTTGATGTGGAACAAAGTAATAGTTGTTACAACCACATCTATTCATAAACATAAAGTAAGAATTCATAAGTGTTGCAGGATTGCAATGTAGCCATGAAATAGCCATAGAGTTTGTCTTTCAACCACTGCAACCTCAGAGATGTCTCCAGTGATAACAGCATAAAAATTACTAGCTAGCCATTGACCCCGTTTATTGGGCATCATGCATACAGTCCTTAACTATATGCACCAAAGGATAATATAAGGAAGCAGATATTATTGCCGGTACAATAGTACATGTTTACTCTTCAAGTTTTACTTTAAATTCAAGAACTCTTACAGTAACACAGTTTGCAAATGCTAACAGCTTAAGCTCCTTCAGCCCCAGCTTGCATAGCAAGAAACCTCCTTAGCCACTGGAAGGCCTCAAGACTGTATATATAGATTGTTAAGACACAGCAAGTTTGATACAGGGGTATGTGACATGCAATTAATCTCCATTCATAGCCTGCTATACTTGTCAGCAAACAAAGGCTGTGCTTTAGAAGGAGATCTGAAGCCTTCAATTAAAAACAGTCAGCTAACAAGAAAATAATCTAAGTTAAAGGAAGGTGGCAGGTGCAGAAATGAGTTGTTTACAGAAGTGTCAGCACTGAACAATAAAGTGCTGCACATCAAAAATGTGAAAGGGTGAACTTCACTGAAGGCCCCATGATTAAAAAACAGAGGAGAAAATTTATACCTACATCTGGGGGAAGACACAAAGCATTTGGAAGTGAGCTTTGATGGGCTCGGAGGCTGCACGCTCGCTCTTGGACTGACGGGTCCCAGGACTGGAAGGCACCCCCACCCCACAGCGAAGGGGAGCAGTGCTCCGCGCTGTCAGGAGCCGCTGCAACAGGAAACGAAAGGCCACAACCCACTGAGGCAGACCGGGCTCGAACACAACTGCTCAGAGCTGTCGAGCAGGAACACACCAACAACTCCTTCGCCACCGCCTACCCGCATCCGCGGTGGCAGGATGCATCAGAAAGGCGCACACGGTCAGCAACGGGCTGCTGCTGCTGCAGCTCAGGTTTATTTATGGGGAGGTCAGCGAGAGTCAACAGGGCAGGAGAAGTCAACATGTGAATGGAGGTGAGCGTGACAGGTAAGGCAATACTGCAGAGTAAAAACACTGACCCTGAGTACAGCTTCCCCCGTTTGTGTAAATCCTTCTCACAAGACACCAAAGAAGCAGTAAGCAGTTATTCAGTCACAAACAGTAGAAAGGGAACTCGGAGCTCTAATGACTTACAGCTTTTTTCTCCTTCCCCATAAAAAATAAAAATGAAAAAGCCAAGCTCCCTAAACAAGAACAGCCTTGAGGCTACAGGTTTGTGGCAACCCTTGGGGCGCCTAGGCCCGAGCAGGGAGGTGGAGCCAGAGGTAGCACACATGGAGCAGAACTTGTGGGAGCCGCTAATGCCCGTCCCAAGGGCTAACGCGGCCACCTCTGCAGGGCAATCCTCCCACCAAGCCCTCCCGTACCCTGCTGCAGGGTCACCAGTAGTTGCAAAGGTCAGCGCAGAATCCATTCAGGTTTGTGAAGCGCAGTTTTACAGATGAATTTTTTTGGAACGGTTTCTGCTCGGCTGACCCACCTCTTCAGCGGGTTGGGGTGTAACAGCTCGAGTTTGCAAAGAAATCAGGAAAAACAACCTCAGAAGCCACCCGCGTACCGTCCCGTGGGCACGCCATGCTGTGCGCCGTCAGCTCTCAGCACGGCTCAGCAGGTGCTGGGGCCTCGGGAGGTCACCTCCACGTTACCACGCAGAAGCGGGGCCCGAAGCCAGCGCTGCTGTCCCAGGCTGCGCCCCCCTCTGCGCTGGGCTCGGAGCTCCCCCGAGGACCCGCAGCCAGCTCGCCCTGCGCGGCCCCGGGGCGACGCTCGGCCAAAGCCTGCCGGGGGCTCACCGCAGCACCCGGGTTTCTTTTGCCCCCCGTCGCAGCGGAGCCGCTCGGTGCCGGCGGTGGGCACTCCCTGGGCACCCCCGGCTCCCCGAGCCGCTCCCGCGGGCTCCGGGCCCGCCGAGGGCTCCCCCGCAGGGCCCGGCGGGCAGCGCGAGGCCGGCCCGGGGCGCGGGGCGGGCGGCCGCAGCCCGGGCCCCCTCGGCGGGGCGGCCCCGCGGGGGCGCGGGGCTCTACGGGCAGCAGCTGCCACCTGCCCCCGCCGCCCTCTGGGGCTCGGCACGGCGAGACCCGACGGGGCTTCGGGCTTCTCCCCCGGCAGCGGCGGGGCGAGGAGCGCCGGGCGGTTACCTTCCAGGAGCCTCCGCACCTCCTCCGGGAGCATGGTCCCCGCCACCTCCTCTCCCCCGGGGCCGGCCCCGCCGCCGCCGCCCGCGTCCCTCCGGGGCAGGGACCCAGCGCGGCAGGAAGCGGGGGCGGGGACACCCCGCGGGGGGCCGCGGGTACCGGGCGGCCCCGCGAGCACCTGCCCCGAGCCTGCCCCGGGCCTCCCCGGACCCGCCGGCGCTGGAGGTGGAGGGCCCGGGCTGCTCGGCAGCGAAGCTTCCCCCTCCCCGCATCCCGCCCGGGAAGGGGGCCACATCGGCCCTTAGCCGCGGGGCAGCCGTGCGCGTTTCTACGACGGGGCTGCGCGCTGTGACGGGCATCGGGACAGGCAATGAGTGCGACCTGCGCCCTACAAAACAGAAAGGGCATTGCGTTAGATTAACCGCAGTCCTACACCTGCTCGTCTCCTATATAAATGAATAACAGAGCCTGGCTATGGGGATGCCGCTATAATTTCTCATCGTTGCACTCCCAGATTTTAAGTTCTGCGCTGACAAAACCAAACACAGCCTTCTGTATCTGAAGCTCATCAGCGATTCCAAGGACCGGTTTGAGATTTCTGACGTGGTAAGAGTAGAGGATCCAATCCTTGCTTTGGAGTGTCCTGGTACCAAGCAAGTATTTATTTTTGCAGCATGTGGAAAATGCCATTCTGCACATTCTTTCCACTTTTCCCTTTCAGATATCTCATCCCTGGCACGTCATCTTTAATTGTATTTTCACAACATAGCAAGCGTTTGAGATTACAAAAGGTGCGATCAGGCTGTGCTGGCCACCAGTTGAAAACTACATAGCTACACAAATGCTGGTGCTTGCTGCTTTCACCAGGGGCACAACACAACACGAGCTTCTGACGCTGTACATAGAGCCAGGGCTGCCTACTGAGGTGTATCATAGCGTAATGAGGAAGGGCCCCTCTGAACTCTCAAAGGAAGCCCCCTAAAACTGCTTCTCTTGCTGCTTTGCAGCCCCCCCCTGCTCTGAGCAAGCCATCTTGCTACAGTAGTTGTCACAAACTGGAAAAACAAAATCTGTAGGGGAAAAGAAAAAGTGCATAGACTGAGACACACGACTTAGAGGCTGAGCATATTTCCAAATGTTTGCAGAATCAGATTCTTACTGCGCTTTGGATGTGCTACCTGGAAGGAACAAAGGCTTAGTTGTTGGTTGGCAGGCTCTGCATAAAGGGAACCTGGAGCAGATTCCAGCTTTGCCCCAAGCTTCTTGCTTGGTTCAGTCAAGACAACCTGTGTGTTTCAGGTTTATGGCACAGATGCGATATAAGAGCTATGTTGGCAAAGGTACAGCTATTGGAATGGTGGAAGCATATAACTGAGGTGCTCCTCCATACGACAACGTGCTTTGTGACCCACTTTCTGAGACTCACAGGTGAAACTGGGGAGAAGACTGTTACACTTTCAGTTGATTGGTACAAATCAGATAATGAGCAGGCATAAGACGAAGCAAAGTGCTTTGTGGTTTTGGTTTGGGGCATGTGTGCCTGCGATTCTATTGTTTTCTGCACTGCAGACAGTGGAGTGAAAGAAGAAAACCCCTAAAGTAACTGCAAAGTTCTTTTGTGTCTTTTTGGTTGAAATATGTAATTTTATGCCTGTGGGGCAGCACCTCAGTAACTCACGTATAAATAACAGTTGTCAGAAGGGATGGCTTTAAAGGAGGAGTGAAGGCACCGTGACAAGAGGCATGTTTAGTGTATGCAGCTGATTTACTGGAAAAGTGATGTTGTGCTGTTTTCTGTGTATTGAGTCTCTTACAGTAGTAACGCTGAAGTGACAGCTGCCATTTTGGGTTTAGTCACAAAGAAGACAAGACACTGTGTTTTCCATCCTGCTCAGGAAGGTTTGATTACTGTCTGGATCTGGGAAACAAAACACACCACCACTTCTGATTTGTCACATGGCTGTGTTCTGCACATGCATGTAATTTCAGAACAACCTGCAGACAGACTGGACGTTGGCAGTACCACTCAAGACCTTACAAGTTTCCTACTCTGAGTGTGAAGTTCACTCAGTTTCTGTCCTTTCCCCTTTACCTTCTATACTGCTGTGTGAGTTTGCACACACTGACAGCAATGCTGCAGCATAATCTTGATTTTGCCATGTACAAGAAATTGTTCCGCAGCGGCACCGAATGCAGCACAGGAAACATTGCTGCAGTTCAGAGGGCTTCACAAAGGAGATTGCCTTGCTGGAATGCATATACATCACAGTAGTCTTCCCCATTACATCTCCTAGTCAGGTAGTGTTTCATGAGTCAGGGTTTAGAAAACTGAGACTCTCCTAGGGGAGTGAAACGTGAATCTCTGTTAGCTGCCTAAGGCTCCTGACAGATTTGAATGGTTCTGATTGTATGCAAGAAATGGTAGCACGTGCAGGTGGATGTGTATGTTAGATGGATCTGTATACACGTTCTCACCTAGAAGCATATTTAAATGCTTCTGTGTAGAAATCCTCATTGGTTCATTACAGGCTACAAATAAAAATCAGCTGATTGCTGAGACTGACTAACTTAAAAATGAGTTTGTAACAGAATGAACGAGGTCCCTTAGATGGAAGAAACTGCCTTCAGATATGCCAGAAAGATCGATAAAACCTAATCAATGCAAATCTCAGAGGAAGAAATGTTCATGCAACTGCAAAGAAAAGGATCATCTCACAGGTTCTCTGCATTTCTGTAGCTCACATGATAGTCTGAAAGCATAAACTAGAAGATGGTCAGTGAGTCTTGCCCAAGAGTTAAACCAATTTATCATATTTAGGGTCTAGAGGAAATTATTCCCCACATCAAACTAGCAGTGACTTGTTTTGAAGGTGGTGGGGTTCTGTAACGTGCTGTTACTCACAGTCTTAGCACCGTGCAATTGCCCAGCCAAGCCTTCTACCCAGCCTTAGTCAGCAGCAGATAGAGCCAGGCAGACTGATTCCCAGACAAATGACCTTTTTGTTTTGTTTTCTTGCCACTTTCATTTTTGAATGTGTGAATAGGTTACAAATTTGGTATAGTGGTCAGCTGGGAAGGAGGTGAGGGAGTCTGGCACTGACTGGCAACTTCCACTGCATCATTCTTCTGCAGCATCAGGCTTTATGGGCTGTAGATGTAAAGCTGCCTCACTACATGATAAAAGCCCCACCTTAATCATTTTAGGTCTGAAGTTCAGCAGACAGGCTCTCTCCTAATGATATTCTGTTAAATGGACAAATTCCTTTGAAGGCTTGTCTTGCTTTGAAATCCAATTTCACAGGAAGCCAGATGTGGTTGGGTGTAGCTATGGAAACAAAGCAGGGCAGACTTAGAGGAGCTGAGCGATGCAAGGTAAAACGTGAAAGTCAGACTCCTTCACTGCACTGTCAGAAATATCAAAGGATCTGGAGAGGTTGGCAGGAGACGTGTCCCTGTTATGGGCTGTTCTGTGTGGCTGGGTACCAGCGCCTGTCAGTGGAGGTAAGCAGCCAGCTGTCCTGTCACACAGGCTGAAATGGAGCTGAATGCACAAAACCAGGGGGTGCAGACTCTTCAGTTCCCATCTGCCCTCTTCCTGCTCCTCCAGCACATTAGGATCTCAGCCTTCCCTTCTCTGCCATTCAGAAAGGTTAACAACAATAGGGTAATAAGGTTAAACCACAAAGCCCTGCCTGATAACAGCCCTTTCAAGCAGCTGCGCTGAAATTAATCTGAAACTTTCAGTAATTAGATAAGATAAGGATGTGTGCATGCTCGTGCAGGCACACACTGACCCTGGGACACACATTCTACAGAGGAGGTGGAGGACCACAGGCTTCATCAAACTGGATCAGGTTATTTGTTCATCTAGTCTGGTGCTGCAGCACTGAGAGTGCATTTCCAGCTCCTTTATTCATCTTGTTCGATATCCTTGGATAGTGTGCTGACTCGCCCTTTTGTCCTCCCTTTCTGGTACTGTAGCTCCTGCCAATTCAGAGCAGACTCTAATGCATGCTTTTGTCAGAACAGATGCCAGTCCTCCCATTTCTGTATCACAGCTCCTGCCATTCCAGGTCAAATTGTTGGGCCACTGGGTGTCATTTGCTGCCTTTGACAGTGACCAACAACTAAGAAAAAAAGGCAACTTTCCAATCTGGTAATGCACCTGACTGCCTGAATAATTTCTCCTGGTGTACTCATCAGCTATGCTATGCCATGCTAATGCTCTGCTGTGATCCCAGAGTTTACATGCTTATGTCATTTTCATTACTCAACAGCTCATGTATCTTCTAGTGTGACTAAGTCATTCAGTTGAAGGTTGGTTACAGTCTTCATAAAGCCTCTTTCATTTTTTAAAGCTAAGTGGCCTTTCCTTGTCCTCATGATTTGATTCTGCACCCCGGCTTCACAAAGGCTTGCAGGTTACTGTTCATCAGTTTCTGAAGCCAATGAGAAAAAAAATATTCCAGCAGCTCTGAGTTACAGTAAGCAGATCTGGCCTCAGAGCAAAACTAAATGACTGGACCTTGCTCCTGGTTTGGAGCACCAGACTCCAGATTAATTTACCTTCCAGACATGCTGCATTTTCCCTGGTGTGAAGGCTTCTTGGAAGCAAGCAGGTATGTTAAGATGTATTGGAGGATATGCGAATATGTAGACTGTAACTGTTTCTCATCACACCAACACATTAGTTGCAGGAGAACCCTACTGAAATGTTCTTCCTTCATCTCTGTTGTGGAGATGGCATGAGACAAGCTGGTCCTTCTCCGGGATTACTCACAATAGTGGAGATGGTCTCTGTAAGAGATGACAGCATGGAGGAGGCATCTCCTAGCAGCATGTTCTCAGAAAACATGTAATGCTGAAGCTGGATGTGGGGAATGGATTACACCACTTGAATCCTAAGCAGGACACAGCTCCAAGACAGCATTTTCGTGTCCTCCTGAAAAAGTTTGTCAGTATCAGGAGGGAAAGGACACTCTGTAAAGAGAAGGATTAGACAGATAGAAAGCCAGAAAAGAGCAGTGAGCTGGGCTCTTGTAGAGGCTGCTGTTCCTCAGGCTGACGGATGGGTTTCAGTTTAATGCAAAGGTGATATTGATCCCTTGCTGTTTGGTTACAATGTGTGATGAAGCTGCCCTCTGCCCTGTAGATGTGTTGTAGCACCTCTTCCCTTTCTCCCAATCCTCATCAAACTACTTTAATGACTCTTTTATTGACAACACTGAGTCTTAATGAGGAGGACTGCCACACACTTCATTAAGGCTGCAGAGGGGACACTTCCTATAAACAGCTAGGACCACGGGCAGCCATCAAGGCTGAGGGAGAAGAACGTAGTTAAGGCAGGATACAAAATTTTCTAGAGGAGGGAGAGCTCTCCATTTGCTCCTGAGAGAAAACAAAGATTTAGGACAAAAGCCTGCATTATCTGAGAAGCAATGGTTTGAGGAAGGAGAGATCAGTCTTGGAGACGGGTCCTGCTGAACACAGAGGACATAACATAAGAGCTCTTTTGAATATTTTCATTCAGGGTAAAGGTAAGATATGAAAAAATGTTGGGTGGCTAAACTCCGCCTTGATTTTATTACTCCGTATAGTGATAGCACAGTATGTCTACACTGCTGTCAAGGTGGTGACGGCAATGTGTGTTAGACACTGGTGAGCAGGAATACAGACAGTAATCAAGCTCTGGCTTTGAGTCTGCCAAACTAGCATTACGTAGTTGGCTCACCTGCACTGCGTTCCAGGCTGCCACAGCTGTGTACAGCTAGTTCAGAGAGATCTGTGTAAACATCAATCACATCATTACACTTGATGGTCCTGAGATATCATGGACAACTCAGTGAAATTTCAGATTAAAACTAAACACGCCATTCTGTGAGGTTTTCTTCATTTTGGAAAAGAATCTTCCACCTTAAACCAGCACACAGGACAGATTTGGATTCAAGGGTCTGAACCGAAAATACACTTAGATATGATGTTCTAATGTAGTCTTGCTTTTGCATTAGCATCCATAAATCTTCATCCATCACACAGTTCTATTTCAATTATTGAGCCAATTTCCAGACACTTTTATGATGTATTGTTTGATTTTATTAACTGGAGTGAAGGTTTAAACTCACTGAATTCCCATAGTAATCTTGCCCTGTAACCCTACCCACCTTATCAAATCTTGCTTAATGAAATGCAGGCATCTGTCTTAATGGCTTTCAAACTATGCTATGTAGACTGACCCAGATGTTAGTTCATAAATAGGAATATTTAGAGGTGTTAAACAGGGTAGCTGGAGACAGAGGTAGGTCTCTGAAGTGATCTTTTCTCTTATGAAGAAATCAGTGGTATGGGAGAAATTACTATAAATCTTTGTGAAGAAAAATGAGAGCCAGAGGCCTGGGGAATGGAAGCTCATACTGCAAGCAGCACATCAATAGATCTGGTCAAAAATAATTTCCCGAAGAAGCTGATTGTTTTGGTAGAAGTTTAAAAATCAAACTAGTTTGAGTTAAGACCAAAATATTCATCTGAAATATTTTGCCTGGGGACTATGATTGCTCTGCTTCATGGAAGCAGTAATTTCTGTGTATCGGGCCCTATGGAAAAGGATCCACAGTCAGGCTGCCTTCCCTGTGGTGCTTGACCTGTCTTTTTAAAGACAGTATGTCCTTAGGGGCCATGGCATGTCCTGGGAGAAAGAGCTGAGAGGTGGAGAGGGGAGTGCAGAGCCCATGTAAATGCTTACATGAAGTGCTGGGATTATATCAGATATAATATGTTATGTAACAGTATTTGCAAGTTGAAACACATTCCCTTCCACAGAATTTAGGGTATTTCAGTGCTGAAGAAGCAGGAAAAAAAAAATCTTTAGGGGGAGGAAATAAATTTATCTTGAAAAAAAAAAAAAAATAACTAACAAACAACAAAAATTCTTTCTGGAATTAAAACAATTGTGGTAAAAAAGCCCAGGCAGTCTTGGCAGCAGCCCTGCAATGTGATCGACACAACACCAGGGGCTGGCTGCAAGTATTCACTGCCTTCAAAGCTGGGATGGTGAATAAGCCGTGATTTT
Source organism: Aythya ferina (assembly GCF_964211825.1). Classification (NCBI taxonomy): domain Eukaryota; kingdom Metazoa; phylum Chordata; class Aves; order Anseriformes; family Anatidae; genus Aythya; species Aythya ferina. The sequence goes on from NC_140321.1 coordinate 7,403,227, forward strand.
GTCTCTCAAGGGTGTTTACTGCCACACTGCATCATCTCAGCTCTTCAGCTTCTCTTTCCCCACAGATACTCTTGTTCCTTACTTATGAGGAAGGAAGGAAGGAAGGAAGGAAGGAAGGAAGGAAGGAAGGAAGGAAGGAAGGAAGGAAGGAAGGAAGGAAGGAAGGAAGGAAGGAAGGAAGGAAGGAAGGAAGGAAGACAAGGCTGCAATGACGATCTGGTATTTAGTGTGACAGTAAAACTTAATGATATGGGAGGCATGTTAGGCCGTATTACAAGCCATTATCTGAGAGCCTGGATACTGGATGTGTTGCATTATTAATTAAACACAAAAATGACTACCGTTAGTTGGCGATCTTATCTTCTAAAAGATCTGGAAGGCAGAAGTATTCCCTAAATTCAAGTGCTTATTGTTTCATTCCTGTCATTTTGTATAACACTTACTCTTCCGTTTCATGCTTGTCAAGCAATCAATGAATGTTTGTAAACTGCTTTGAGTTCTTCCAGTGAAAGATGGTACAATTTATAAATGGAAAGTGCTAGTATAGTTCATTTATTAGGAAAGTAAGGAGTAAAACTTGCAGATGCAAAAGAGTTTGGCTTGAAAAATACCCCAAACATTTGTGCATCTATTATTATGTTCCCCTCTTCTTCTAGGTACCTTAAACACTTTGAATTAAGGGATATATTCAAATATTGCAGAGCTGCTCTCAAGGTGAAACTGTAGCGACGTGTTTGAACTAACTGCATTAATGCCTAACTCTTACACCCTTCATATGCAGGTTTCAGAACATTAAGAGAGAGCATTAAAATGCTGTCCTCAGTTCAAGAAAGAGGAAACTGAGGCTGAAGGAAAGTAAATGTTTTGCCTAAACAACCGCTCAAGCTAGTGAAAAAATGGGGAGCACAGCCCAAGCCCTCTGAGTTACTACCTAGTCACCTTCCCACTAGCTCAATTCAATTTAAAGTTAAAAATCAGAGACTTCTCCCAGAGACTCCTGCTGCAATGTGTATCCTCCACGAGCTCAGTTCTGCAAAGTGCTGGGCACTCTGGCCTTCTTCCAATGAAGCACTTAAGTATGTGGTTAACTCCAAGCTTATGAATTGTCTAATTGAAAACAGCGGAAATGGTGCTTTAAAAAGAAAAGAGCTCAGTTTCCCTAATTAACACTTCCCACCTCAGGAAAAGGCTGACAACAAAAGCATCTGCACTGGGAGCCTTGTCACACTGGGCTCTGTCCACAGGCAGTGGAGAAGCAGAGGGTGGCACTTCCACAGCCTCGCTCTGCCTGTGCTCTGCCTTATCCTCTGAAGCTGCTCATTTCTTCCACTGGCTGTAAGAGGGGACCCTGACAGCTGCCATCCATGCCTGACTGCGCATGGAACAGCAAGCACAGCCCCTCAGATGCTATGCAGGCACAGTGCAAGCACGATGCAGATGAATATTGAAGCGGGCTTCTCATACAGTGAAATATGGCCCAGATCTAGAACTGGATCATCAACAAACCACGCTCAGTGCTTGGTACCATCTCAAATGTGGATGGTCTCCTGTGTTACTAGGTAAGAAACACACTTCTGACATTCTCACCCACAGTTCTGACCATTTTCTACTCTGATAAACAGCCAGACCAAGCCATTTTTCCATCTATGAAGAAGCACCTGGCAGTCCTGCAGATCTGACCTGGTTCCTGCTATCTGTTGAATGGTCATGGGTGAAACTACACAGCAGATCTCAGTAAGGTTAACCGAGTTCCCCATGGCAAAGTATAGCAGCCAAGCAGAAGAACTATCAGGCTCCACTGCAGTAGGACTGCCTAGATAAATATCACAAAGTATTTATATTATATTATAAAAATAAATATTATTTATTTATATTTAAATATCATTGTCTGGATCCAGCCTACTCCAACGGCTTGGTTAGAGAGAGCTTGGAATCCAACCCAGGTGTCCTAAATACAGCTTTAATGCATCACTCCTACAGCAAGACTTCTCTTTCCTACCCACAGCACCTCCAAACAGAGGCACTGTTGTCTGCACTGACTCTATCTATGCTGCCTGTGTTTGAACTTGAAAAGGGATGGTGGTAACTTGTGTGCAAAGTTAGGTCTTTGAGTCACTGCTCAGTGTAAACAATGCTGTGTGCCTTTGGAGTGGTAATTCACACTACAGATCTTTAGCCAGCTAAGTGCCTGATTATACCACTAAGTTTAAAAAAAAAAAAAGCTGTTGTCCTTCTCTACTTTTCTCTTATCTCCTCTGATGTAATTATCTGCCATTTAGTATTGCACTTCTGTAAACTCCTGAAACCTCCTACTTTTAACCTCCACTCTGTTTCTCCACTACTACCCCAGGGCAAATGGAGATTATTCAAGTTGAAAGAGAGGGCAGGGGAGAAGTACTCTTTATCCAGTAGGGATGTCTGTGGTGCTGCTGTGCTGCCCCATTCTCTCTCACTCTGCATTTGCATGGCTTTGGGGGATGCACACATTAAAGGGTATGGAGCTGTAATCCACCAGGATTACAAGGGTTTACAATTTCAAATCAAAGCATTACAAAGGTCAGATATCCAACCCAGAGCGAGCTGATCTGGGATTCCAGCTGATGCATTTTCTTTCTCAGCTCCTTCTAAACCAACTGATCTCTTAGTCATGGCTCTGTGTCCTCTGTCCATGTGCGCTCACAGCAATCACTCTTGTGGCATCTAAACAATGGATCTCTTACATTGAGCTGGGCTCCAGGGGTTCCTGAGCTGGTATGCAAACTTTTACTCTTTGTACCATTATAGCATTGTTGAATCCTTTCATAGCGCAGATTTCTGCTGGGATAGGCAAGCACGGCTAAGAGATGCCCCAAATAGTTTACAGTCAGTGCATAAGGCAAGAGACAAGAGAGGGAACAAAGAGGTAGGACCTTCAGGGATGCAGGGATGAGAGTCTAGTGGAAAAGTCAGCTAGATTCACTGGTCTCCAACTTGTCCAGATCCCTGGAAGCATCCCTGGCTTCTCACACCACAAAGCATCCTTAATCTAACACTATTTCTTGCTTCTAGCCCTTGAGTCTATTCCCCTCATTTAAACTCTCCTTACCACAGTTCATATTTTGTCACATGCTTCTGGCTAGATAAATACATGACACTATCTCATGCTTATGCCATCATAGTCATGGCAGTGCTTTTCTTTGCACCGTATACATTAAAATGTATGTCTTCAGCTCTCACTCCCTGCTCTCTGTGCAGTGAACCTGGGTAACTATCTGCAAACTAAACTCACAGAAACTGGTCCTCAGGGAGAGGAAGATCACTTTGACCCACCTGAGATAACACAGAGAATCCTACAAGAATCTGGAACTGAACCAAGATTGTCTCAGCTCCCAACAAATGCTCTAGCTGCAAACTTCCTGTTCTGTGGGGCAGCACCCTGGTTCCCAGCCACCTGCCCTCATCACAACAAGTGCCTATCTCTTGTAGCCTACCCCCTTTCATCCCGCCTCCATCAGCTAGTCCCCAGCTCCCAGCTCTCCTCTGTCTTCCACCAAATGATCAGAGAATCACATCTGCTAGAGAAGCAGAGAGAGAGCAGTGCCTGTGTCCCATGTCAATTATATTTACCTTCACTGCACTGCCTTCCATTGCTTAACAGAATAGTTTCATACCAGAGAAAATTGGAAGCTAAGTAGTTGCCTGTCAGGTAGTGTCTGTCACCTGTGTGAGAAGCTGACATCGTAGTCAGTTACTCTGCTGGCCATCTCTGTGCTGAGCACCGGTCCTGGCCCCGGAGTCTGCCTGCTTGAGCTCTTTCTCTATGCTGGTATTTGCAACAGTGCCACTGGGGACTCCCCTTGTACAGAAGCATGCTGCAGTTCCCCCTTACATCCATGTGCACTGCACACATGGCAAGTTAGCTGACAAGGAGAAGATGAAACTGCTGAGATACAGGGCCCAGCACTGGAGGAGGTCTGGTTTCAGACAGTCAGCGACCAAGACCCCATCCATCTCCAGAGCAACACCACTGATTTCGGGGAGCATGAAGGAATTATACGAACAGTACATCCAGCTCCAAATATATAGAAGAGAGAGCTATAGAAGAAAATTAAAAGATCACATTAAGGTAGATGAGGAGTAAGTGCATGTTTGTCAGGGAAGAGATGTGGACTGGATGCAAATCCTGTTTCACAAAGGGGTAATGGAAGGGGTAGGCTATTTTGATGGATCCAGAAAGGTGTTCTGCTTCATAATGAATTTAATACACAAATTCCCTTCCCTATGCAGGAGAATTGCTTGAAAAGGATCTGGAAATTCTCTTTCTATTCTCCCCCCCCCCCCTCCCCTCCCCTCCCCTCCCCTCCCCTCCCCGCCCCTTCCTTTCCTTTCCTTTCCTTTCCTTTCCTTTCCTTTCCTTTCCTTTCCTTTCCTTTCCTTTCCTTTCCTTTCCTTTCCTTTCCTTTCCTTTCCTTTCCTTTCCTTTCCTTTCCTTTCCTTTCCTTTCCTTTCCTTTCCTTTCCTTTCCTTTCCTTTCCTTTCCTTTCCTTTCCTTTCCTTTCCTTTCCTTTCCTTTCCTTTCCTTTCCTTTCCTTTCCTCCTCTTTTCCTTCTTTCCTTTCCTTGTCTTCTCCTCTTCTTTTCTTTTTCTCTTTTCTTCATCTGCTCTTCTCATTTCTTCTTCCCTTCTTTTCTTCTTTCCTTTCTCTACCACCTTTTTGCTGTGTCTTAGAAATGCCAGTCAAGATTACAAGATGTCAAAGGGAATGAAATGAATTTTGCCACTCGGCTGCTCGTAAACTTGGTGCCCTGGCTTTCGATATTACAGCACCATAGCCTCTACCTTTAAATATCAGCCACCCACAGAAACAACCTGACTGTACATCACAGCACGAGAGGTTTCCATGGTGACAGAATGCAGGTCACAACCTCTGTAAATGCAATCAGAGCACTGGGACTGGTGTGTGGAGACAGGTTTAATTTCTCCGTTAGTGGGAGCTCTGTGGTCCAACATGTACATAAGCTCCTCACATTGACAGACAACCTGTTATCTTCAGGATGGCTCTGCCTACTGCCAGTCCTCTCACACGCCTGCCAACTCACCCTAATATTTAAGCACCAACAGAGCAATCCCACCTGGGACCAGCATGGCCCAACCATTGATGTTCTGGGCTTTGCAAAAGCCTGTTCACATCATTTTAGATGCCCACTACACTTTCTGGTTCTTGCTTGCTATCCCACACCGGCTGTCCGCACAGGAGCAAGGCTGTAGGTACAGCTTTGTCCTTTCACTCCACGTCTATCAGGTCTCTCATTCCTCCTCCGTCTGGATACACAGGTATTGCATTGTAATGTGCCTATCTCCACCGTGCCTACATGCCAAGTACAATATAGCAGAACAGGGTGCTTTGGTGCTGTCTGAGAGTCAGACAACTCTTCAGCAGGGCAGGAGCATTTCTTATGAAACATGCTGCAGAGGTTCATGGAAATGTGGGAGCTTTTACTGAGTATACCGAAGATTTACAAGAAGGGCATGTGCTGTGTATTTATAGGGTCTGGGCTGAGGCTACACTCTATGGGACGCAGAATTGAGGGGTATTCAAAATATATACAGAAACTGAGTGTTTACTGACCCTACCATATGTTGAGCATTTCCAATAGTTAGCAACTTTATGTTTTTCTTTACCCTTTTCTTTTCCCTACCTATGTATCTGTCCTCCATAGTATCTGCTTCTAAGGTTCCTTTACGCATAGGATCTGAATAGTTCCCACCTTCAAAGATAAAAGCAACTGCATGTGCCAAACTTTGTAGTGATGCACAATATTTAATAAGGTTTAATAACTGGCTTCTCTTCTCTTCTCTTCTTAAGTTAAACCAAGAATATTTTAAGCCCAGCTTGTAACAATACTGAAGATCTCCATTTTCTGGGTCAAACGTTTGCACAGATTACTTCGGATGTCAAATAGCAATTATTGTTTTCCCTCTTGTGTATCTGTGCATTTGCAGTGAAGAGAAGCTACAAGCTTCTCTCTCTAGTAGGAGCTGTGTGACTTTAGGATCAGTCACTGAATTCTGTCGGATCCACAGGGCAGCACAATGGTAGGAAGTTTGACAGATAGAGACTGGAAAACAGAACTAAGGACGTGTTCATTCCAAGTTCATCCAGAATTGCCATTCCACTTTAGTTTTATGGCCTTTAATTTCAGATATGCTTTCACATGTAATCAGACTTGCATTTGACTGGGCAGCTAATGTGGCATTGCATGGATTCCTTGAAACTATGACTTTGAACCTTTGACTGAGAGAACGCTTTGAAAGCTAACATTCAAGACTTTCACCGCATGAGCAAGTGTCCTAACCACTGATTTGTGCTTCCCTTCCACCGGCAGCAGGTACCAGCTGATTCTTCATTCCTTCGCTTTCACTACGCCATGCTGTGCCAGTCCTTTCACAGTGCCATCACTGTGCTGAGGGGAATTTACTGAGTACATTCATGCAAGTACTTTTTGAAAGGAACTAATCGATTACTAAAGACAAAGCTCAGGAGTAGAAATCTCTCTGCCTGTCATCTCTATTATCTTTTTTGCTTCATCTGCTTCCATGCTGTGTATGGTCGAAGAATGGAAACTCTGCCAAGATCCTGTGCATCTCAGAGAATCCTGTCACCTGAAATATTATCCTGTCTAGCTGTGTATAGCAGATTTAGCATTTCAGAGCAGCAGGGCCGAGTTGCCAGTCTGTCATGTGGATTGCTCTGTGCACACATAGGTGTTGATGGTAAGAGGCATATATGCATGCTTGGGATGAATGTTAACCCAAAAGAGTGAGAAAAAAAACAATGGGAGGAATAGGGCTTTCCTTGGCTATTTGTATCTGGCTTGCAAAAGCCTTCTGAAAGCAAGGAGGGAGAAATAGAACTAGATAGGGTTGGGCTAGGGGAGATTTTTTCCACCTTTGATCCTCAGATTGTCCTGTTCAGCTGAGTGGAATACAAAGCAAGGGTGTCTCAGAGCTCACACTTCACCTCAGCAGTGCAATCGACGGGAGAAGCAGTGAGCGAGACCGACAGACTGTCACTGGCAAAATGAACTGTCACCTCCCATTTTTCAGAGGCGCGGTGGGATGAATTGCGGCTTTGAACCATGTGGCCCGTTGCTGATTGAGTTCCGCTGTCTTAGAACCCCGCTGAACAAGGCAAGTTCATTTCAGGCTGACGTACCACTGCTTATCAATTTTGGAGCAAGTAAAATTAACCGCTTCAGAGCTGATTTCCCCTTTTCTTCCTCTCCTACTACTGCCTTCCTAGTTTTGTGTCTGGAAAGGTCAGTGAATAAATCTCACAAAGCATCAGATAAGATCCGTATGACCTAGAGAAGGATTAAGAGAGGTGCTGTTCTTAAACTGTACTGGCTCTAAAAGGCAGCTGTTCCGGTCTCCAGTCTCTGGAAGACATTTGTCCACTTCAGAAAAAAAAAGCAAAGCAGAACTTGCTGCACAGTTCAGCACAATTCAGAGGAGTCAGGGGGAACCCAAGTCCTACAATGAGAGCTGTGTTGGAAATCAACATTGAGATGAATCAGAATGGCTGTGTGAGAATACTGGTAATGGAAAGACAGTGGATGTTCAAGCTCAGAAACAGAACCCTCACAGAGCTGCATGAGACTAACAGTGCTAAAATAACAAAGATGCTGTGAGACAAAGCTGCCTTCACAGAGCTATGCAGACAGAGGTGCGTATGTCCTGTTTGTTTGATCCAAGCACTATTCTCAGCCTCTTACCAGCCTGTGATGTTCATTCCAGTCCTGCTGACACCAGTTAGCTGTCTCTGGCATTGCATTCTTTGTCTCTTCATTCCCTCAAGAATCAGTTTTACTTGCTTGGCTTTTTTTTCTATTCGTCAGGAATTTACATAAACTCGCCCTTTGCTTTCACATCATCCTTATTTTCTTATATCACTTCTCCCCCTTCAGATCATTTTCTTTCCTTCCTCTATAATCATGCATCTGTTTCCAAGCTAACATTTTTGCCCTACAGAACCTGTGAGCCAATAGTGCCTCTGTCTTCAGCCTCCCCCTTGTATTCTATTTTTTCTATTTGACCTCAAAGGTTGGTCCTCATCAATTGTGTGTCTACGTATTTTTGATGATATCCAGTTGTCTCACATTGTATATGAATTCAGAGTAATGTCTGGAGGCCCAGAATTGTTAGTATAAAAATGAAGCTTGGTTTAGGATGGAGGAAACCCTGAGGAATCAGCCCTCTCAGGGCAGTATTTTCAGGGACAAGAATTACTCTCCTCCTTTGTGTTTTCATGAAAAGTGGACGAATATACCATTCAGTAGTGTAGGTCTTTTGCTGGTGTAAATGAGGACCACTCCACACTGAAAAGCCCAGATAGTAGTCAGGTACAATACACTTATGATTAAATTAACCTCTGGTTTAATTCTGTTAGTATCTGGAGAAAAATCAGTTTTGCCAAGCCTCATCCACTGCCATGTCCTATCTACAGTAACAGCTCAAATGCAGTATTTCATCAGAGGCTTCCTATGCTGTTCTCAGCCTCATACCACCTCTGCAAACACTCACTATTTTTCCTCTGAGCACTTTGTAATTGGTGCCCCAGACGTTTTGGTAAGTGTGCAGAGCAGCCATGAGAGATGGATGGGCCACTGACAAAAAGGGCAGGAGAATTAGCTCCAGTGGAAATAATTTAAGAAAAGCTTTATTCAAGATGTCCATGAGTGGGAAACTCTGGGCCTGTGTCTCACCTTCCTACAGACCGAACAACTGGATGAAATATTAGCACTTTCCACATGTTAACACTACAGGATATCATCCGTCTTCCTCACTGGTGGGAAGCATTAGCTATCATGGGCTTTTATGAAACTGATTTCTATATTCCCATATGCCAGTCACAGTTTAGAAATTGTCTGAGTTTGCATTTTAGGAAAAGGGACTGTGAATCTGTGGAGGCGACCCTCAGGCTAATGGCTACCTCTCAGGCTTTCTTTAAAATACATAGCCATGCATTACCTCACTAGCTTGAGAAACAGCAGAACAATATTCCCTAAATCTTCAGTGGATGAGCTACAGTGGCAGAGCAGCTAAGAAAATTTGTTATGTTGAGTCTGAGCTTTGCAGGAGACTTACAGAAAAAGCTACTGCAGCTGAGCACGTGTAGCTGATCATTTGGTCTGAGGAGCTGGTTTGTTCATTAGGAAAGTAGTCATGATGCTCCCTCAGGGGAACATTGGCTGCAGAAGCTGGTGCACTTTAGTGTACTACCTGACAGCATTATCTAGTCGTGCAAGTCTTGTGTTACTAGAAAGGGAAACTTCCTCAGCAATCCCTCCTTCTAGCAGGAGACAGAACTCTGTTTATATTAGCAAAGGAAGAAAATCTTTCCACCAGTACTCAAAATCTAAGACTTAAGAAAGAACTTTTACACAGCAATGTGACTTTAGCAAAAGGTTTTCTCTTGTTGCAGGATCTGACCATACATGTAAACCTGTCCTTTATACAGGTCTAAAGTGGAATGGTTGATACAAAGGATGTTCCAGTGCTCACTGGACACAAAGCAACCCAGCATACCAGGGCTTAGCAGTTACCTATGAACTACAAGAACACTAGCCAGCAATTCCTAGGTCACAGTGCAAGTCATCTTAATCAAAACCAGCACTTAAAGTGCTGAAAAACTGAGTGTAGGTTAAGAGCTACAGGCTGACCATCCTTGCCCTCGTGCCACCTTCATTAGAGATAAGAGCTTGCTCCTCTGGGCTTCCAGTACTTTTCCTGATTCCTAAAGGGAAAGTTGTCTGAACACACACACACACACATTCACATGCAAATACACGTGCAGAGCAAAATATAATGGGTAGTTCCATAAAGGCAGACGCACCTGGGAACCCCCCATTCAAAGGAATAGCTGCATCCCTGTTTCTCGTATTGCAGCAGTAACAAAACTGCAGTCAGTAAACTGAGTCAGAGCACAGATCAGCCTTCTGAGCAGCAGCTCTACTACACTGCAGCTGGCTGAATATTTTAAATATGCAGACTACTTCCATCTGTCCTCAAGAAACCAAGTCCTCTGGCTTCTAGTGAAGCTCCCTGCTCATGAGGGACAGTTTGACTAATTCAGCAATGGATAAAAGGTTTTTACATGGTTTAAGTATTTATCCTTAATGCTACCAGAGAGTGCTTTTTTAAATGCCAGCCCTGGGAGGCAAGCTGCTTTGATATGAATCTTCTCTATCCAGGGAGAGCCTGCAGGATCAATGTTTCTAACAATCCTTCACAGAAATTAATGCCACTGTGTAAGGGCTTGTCTACACATGAGTTATCCCACTGAGGAACTCTGTTTTAAATCTTTAAACCTTACTTTACTGCAGAATAAGTGTCACCTATAGACAAAAGCTCCCTTCATAAGAGCATCATATCATTAGGGGAACAATTATCTAGGCCTTAAAAGCTGATGGGTATTTTCTGACCATGTTCTAATGCCCACTGGAGTCTACAGAAGGATTACACCAACTTTAATGGTCATTGGTCTTGGCTATGTGAAAGTAAAATTGATGAGGAAAGACAGAAGGAAGTGGAAAAGTCATTTCTCATAGTAAAATTAGACCTCAATCTATGTTGTGTACTTCAGAGTGTAAATAACACCTGATGTAACTGTTCCAACAGGTAGATTTGTCTTTACATAAAACATCAAGGGTAGGAAAGCTGAACAGAGAGCAAAATAAGGCAGTTTTGGGCATTTCAGCTTCCTGCAGATTTACAACTTCAGTAGAACAGCTAAAGACACAGCAGAGAGAACAGAGAGACTGTCATTCTTCACTGAAGCGCAAAGAAAATCTAAGGTTTAGCTTATAAAAGAACAAAGTTGACTGTTGTTTTAATTAAGCTACCATCAAAGCTCGAACCATACGCATATTACAGAACATGTAATTGCTATTTTACTGATGGGAATTGCCCTAAAACAATGATTACTGTGAGTAAAGTAGTGAAATAAAAACCTAACCTGGCCCTGACCTCCCCCAAAACGTGTGAGACTGTTTATATTTTAGCAAATTAAGTTACCCAAATTTGGTACTGGAGATTGGGACGTATATTATTAAACATTGATTCAGAGCTATGGCAACAGTCAGGTGGTGTGCAGTGGGTGTGATGTCATCAATCTGTGTGGCAGATGTCAGAGGCGGGCGCATCATTAGTCTCTGCAGGGCTGTGTGATGCATGGTGACACCATGACTGAGAGGGGCGTGATTGATATTTGGTGCATGGAGCTATATGAAAAATCTAGTGTGCAAATAACGTTTTATAAATGCCTTTCTCATTCTATATGCAGACAGGCCCCTGGAAGGAATCTGGGAGATTGAATTAAGCTTTTAACCCTCTAGGCTCTCCTGTCGTTTATTGTTAGGGAATTAATAGGAACGCAAGAATGCAGATGGCCTGCCTGTCAATTCCAAGAGGTGATTTTTCTGATCTTCATGGACATTTCCAGCATCTTTCATTAAACACTCATGTACCAATTTGTCATTTTAACTGGGCAGGAAAGAAACTCCCGTTGAACTCCTTACCTCAGGTGCTGTAAGTTAAATTCAGAAGCAGAAAGCCTTGCTCTGTTACATCTGCCAGACAGGCTTGGAGCTGATGAACAGCTTTCACTATCTGCTTAGGTGGGTAGAGGGATTCCAGTGGGATGTTCTAGACCTCTTCTCTCTACAATCAGAATAAAAACAGTTTATTTAACTGGAATGAGAGAAGCCCTATATAGATACTTTCTGAGATCTGTTGAGATCCTAGAGTAAGTGAAAACTTAGGAACAGCAACAGCATTTTCAAACAGAGATGAGGAAAAAAAAAAAAAAAAAGGACACCGTCTAATTCAGATCCTGCTTACTTTAGCATTCATGTAAGTAGATCTCCAGTGGGTGTTCATCATTATAAAAATTAGTAGAATTATGACCCCATTTTTCTCAAGGAGGCATCAGTCTTTCTAAATGGCTCTTTAACAGGCCAATCTTTGCAAAATGGATTTGCAAATATCTGAAGGAAATAATTTGACAACTTCTCAATCTACCAAGGCATAAGGCATTTTAAAATAGTTTTAAGTCCACAGAGAACAGATTTAGTCCCTGTTATTTTAATCCTACACTACCAAGATTGGAGTAAACTTCTCCATTGGCTCCAACAGGCGCAGATCAGGCTGTCTGAGCAGGTGTGGTGCCATTTGAGCATGAGGTATCAAATTCAAACTCCAAGACAAACTGGGGTGAAAGCTTACAAAACGAAGATGGGTGAAGGCTCCCAGTCAGGAGGTAACCCTCACACCTGCCTCAGAGGCCGAGGTGCACAGGAGGTCCCCTCCTCCTTTAAGGTCCCTGGGATCCCCAAATGGAGGCTGCTGGAGGACAGGGTAAGATTACTCCTACAGCCTGACTGAAAACACCATCCCTAATCAGGAGACTGCTTATTAACATGCCCTGGGAGGCTGTTTCCAAGTTTAATTACCAGGCATAAAGCACGCTGTCAAGTTTCTGGTGCTGTGGTGCTCAGGCTCGAGGTCAGAGGAGCACAATGAAGGCTGCCACTGCAGAGGGCAGCAGCGCTGGGCCGGAGCTGAGCGGGAGCTGGAAGAGGCATCCTGGGAGGTGACAAGGCTGCGTGGTGGCAGGACTGTGAGGCAGTGTCGCCTGAGGTGGCACCAGCTGTGAGGAGACATCAACCGTGAGACACCTGGGGCTCTGAGGTTACTCACACAGAGAGACGACTCAGACCCTGAGGCTACATGGATTCTGAGGCAACACAGGCTCTGAGGAGATCTGGGATCAGAGGCATCACAGGCTCTGAGGCGACTGGGCTGTGAGCAGATCTGGGCTCTGAGGCAATGCAGGCCCTGAGATTACTGGGCTCTGAGGTAATGAGCTCTGAGGAGACTGGGCAATGCTAGCAGTGTGATGAAGCTTTTTTGTGAAGTAACCCAGGCTGCCTCAGACTTTGGCTGTGACACAATGCTGACTGTAGAGAACAAGGCCCAGGCCACTGTCTTGGGGCACCAACCTTGGGCCAGCCCTCTTAGGCTTTGTGAGGCTCTCTGTGGCATAGGGATGACATTGGCCCCAGCCCGAGGAGAGGGGAGCCACAGTCAGCTCGCTGAGAGCGTTACCATGCTGAGATTTCACTTTGAGTGCTTGCATGAAGGAGGCAAGGAGGGGCTTTGCAGTTAAAGCAGCACAAGATGCCCAAACACGGACCAGAGCTGCTTGGTAAAGGATATCGCAGCTCCACCTGCACTTTCTGGGGTGTTTAATCAGCCCAAGGGTTCTTATGGGTCTAATCCAAAAGCAGAAAAAGTCATCCTCATGGTTTACTTGCCTATGTAAAAGTGTTAGAGCCTTGTGTTCCCAAGATTCCTGTGTATGGCTTTTCATCCCTGTCAGCTCATCTGCAGCCCGACATGCTCCTGGCACTGAGAGCTGGTAGAGCAAAGAGAAGTCTGCTTGTTGGAAATGATCAGCCAAGCTGAAAAAAATTAAGCAGGTTGACTTCATTATGTGCTCATTAAGAAATCTGTAGCTGTAGTTTGTTCCTGTGTGGGTGAGCTCTGGCTGTCATAAACCCTGACAGATGGACAGACAGACTGAATTATAGTTGTAGAGTATAGACTGGGCAGGATCCCCCATTAACGCTTATTGGAAATTGTCATCACTTCAAGCTGAATGGGCTCCAGATGTTGAAATCCTTGTAGGGAAATCTTGAAGGTGAAGGTTAGAGGCTTGTGATTTTGCCTGTGTTGTATGAGCTGCAGCCATTTTCCTTTGATTTATTATCGTTTAAGTCACGATTTGGTAGTAGGGGAAAAAATAAAGAGAGCAACACATGGGTGAGGGTGCTTAGCTCTGAGCTGCTGAAGGAATGGCTCTGCTTTTATTACCTGGGTGTGAGAGAAACATTAAGGAAATGAGTACTGAAAGTTTCACTAACAAATTCAGAGCCTTGATATTGTCTGCTTTTGCAACAGGTAGACTTTATGTTGCTGAGTCTGGTTTATGTACATTTTCAATTATATATTTCAAGAGCACTTGGAAGCTTCGTTTATAGAAATATAGAAGATAAAGCTGTATGAGCCAAACTCCCCTTCAAAAGTGAGAACCATTATTTCAGTCAGACATTTAACTTTTATTGTGTTTTTAAAAGTCCAGTGATGGGGATCCTATAGCCCTCTCAAGCAGTGAAACATGCTTGTGTTTCACCATCCTTACTTGCCATGGAATTAGCTGCTTCTTTGGCACTTGTTCCATAATTCACATTTGTGTGGCTGATTATTCCTTCTAAAATGTGGAAATTAGCATTTATTGTCCTACCTGTAAATCCTTTCAGATTATTGCTCTTTCTGAATTCAAACCCTGCTTTCTGAATGGCTTGCAGCTCTGTCCCCCTTCTCCATCTTGAAATCATCTGCACATAATGCTCTGTTACACTGCCTGAATTATTAATAAAAATATCTAGCAGTTGAATTCAGGAGTGGGGGGTGAGCTGGGGTGGCAGACTAACACTGAGGACAAGGAGCACTTTGTAGAATGAAGCCTTCTGTTTTGATCACGTAAATATGTACAGATACCACAAATGTTGCATCGCTGAACATGCATACTTTGTTCTTGGAGGTCATGTCTCTGGCTTGTGTGTGGTGTACATTTGCCTTCCTCCAGCAGAGCCACAGGGAATGGCTTCTCCCTGCAGTACAAACAGGCTTTTTTTCCACTTAAGGTTTGTAAACTGCTCCCTGGGCTGGACCCACAATGGGGCCTGAGCCAGAGGAAGGGACTGGAGTGGAGACCTTAAAGAATGGCTCTTACTCATCAATAACTTCCCCCTGACAGGGCCGAAGGATACACAAAGTTGCGTGTCTGTTGTGCTGTCACTCCAGCTGAGGCACAATCCACAGCGGGGCCCTTGCTCACTGGACTTTGCTCTCCAAAGAAATCCTTTCACTCGGCTTTTGAATGTTTAAACTCTTATATTCCTCAGGGGTTGTGTCTGCATGAAACAGGACTTTGCTATTCACATTTTGGGTCTTATCAGGCTGATTTGTGCTGCTGGATCATTGGCAGGCTCCCTTACACAGTGCACTCAGAGCAGGTACGGCCTTGAGATCCTCAGTTCAGATGATGTACTGAAGCTCTGGTAAAGGCAGTGAAGCAATGCTGTTTTACACCAGCTGAAGAGCTGGCCACCAGGTATCCTGACCTGGTGCTCTGTAGGATGCATAGATGAGAGATGGAAAGTCCCTTCCTTTTCTTCTTTTTAGCAAATCTGTTAAAACATCTGTTAAATGGTAAAAGAAAAAAAGAAGTACAGCCATTTGGATGTGTCGCCATAGTACCTAAGAACTCCATTTAGAAGTTGAGATCTGTTATGACAAGTACTGTACGATACAGGAGGAACAAACATCTCTAGCCATGGAGTTTACAGTGTGGCCAGATTCTGTCCTTGCAAAATTAAAAGCCTTCTACCACTGACTACAAAAAGAGCAGATTCAGCTTTAAGAAGCTTCAATAAGTGGAATGAAAGAATCAGTTCGAAAATGGAAACTGGTATCTGTAATTATATGACATTAAATTGTGAAGAAAAAAAATTTACTTCAAATATTGCACTGGCAGGGAATGGATTTTTTTACCCTCAGCTTTGCTAATTTCCATTGATTTTTTTTTTCATTCAAAGCATTTATTTTCCACAGCAAGAGTGACTGCTCTAGCTAAGTATTACATGTTTTTCCTTTGGCCTGGACAGGGATCATCAGTGAATGGGAGAGATTCTGCAGTTTAAAAAGATACCCTCTTGTTTAGTCTTTCTTGTGTTTTGAGAACTTATCATTACAGCAGAAAAGCATAGTACAAGCAAGTGATCTTGGAATGGAGCACCATCCTCTTAATCCAAGGATTATACTTGCAAGAGCCAAGTGCTTTTACTACCTCTCTTCATAGGCGTGCTTTTAGTATTTTGTATGTTGTGATGCGAGGGGGAATAATTGACAAGACTGTTATTTTCCTCTTAAATTCTCCTCCATGGCAAACAGAGCATGACAAAATCACCTTGGTGCCCTGTTCCTTGGGGCTGGGTGGCTGTAGCTGGGATCCCCAGAGCCTGTGGTCTGTTCACTGACACACACAGGGAGTGGCTTTAAGAGTATCTCTACTGGGGCCCTGCACTTCTGCCATAATGACACATGGGCCAGGGCTTTGTCTGCCAGGATTAATACAGGAAGGTTAAAGGTCATCAGAACCAGCGGTGTTTAAAATTTCTCAATAAAGAGTTCTTTTCTTGTGTGTTTCTTGCCAGTAAATAAGGCTTGTGCTGTTTCTATAGAACGAGCTCTTTTTCTTCTTTCTTTCTCTCTTTCTTTCCCCCTTCCTTCCTTCTTTCCTTCCTTCCTTCCTTCCTTCCTTCCTTCCTTCCTTCCTTCCTTCCTTCCTTCCTTCCTTCCTTCCTTCCTTCCTTCCTGTCTGTCTTTCTGTCTTTCCTAGTTTTTGAGTATATTGTAGAAAACAGTCCCTATGTGGGGCTTAAGGCAAGCAGTGTTTGGTAACAGGAATCAAGCCAACCTGCATCTTCTCAAAGGGAGGGATCTGGAGGAGCTGTAGTTCTTATAACCCCTTCACCTCTGAATTATTTGCTGACACATGCACACCACATCACATCTGTAATTCCAAAGGGCTGAGGGGTTAAGTATCTTGTCACTCCAGCATAGACACCTCACTTGCAAATCCCAGACTTTTTGCCAGACTTCCCCAGCACGAGAAACGGATCCCTGCAGTCAAGTCAAAGTAAAAACTGAGGGCTCTCTAAGCACCCCGGAACAGTCTCTGAATGCCGGCCAGAGTAGTCTGTGGAGAAAGGGGAATGGGAAAACACTGAGCATGGGGTCCAGTAAGCTGGGATCTACTCCAGCTTCTGTCCCTGACTTACTGGATGATACTGGGCTGTTAAATCACTTTCTCTCTTTATTGCCTCAGTTTCTCCATTTGTTGAAAAGATGGGAGTGATGCTGACCTCCTTTATGAAGGCCCTTGTGGCCAAAGAGACCAAAACCACTGTGTAAGAGGTAGACATTACTGCACTTATTGCAGCAAAACAGAGTGAAAAGCTTCAGATTTCAGATTCTGTTGCAGCATTCCCTCTACAGAGTTGTATCCTGCCCCATGCTGGCTTCGCCATGGATGCATGCTGCACACACACCTAGAAATGACGAGTAACAGCTAAGCTGCAGAGCTGTGTGATAAATGGTTTGCGCCATGCACATTTGATCACCTTACCTGTGCACTCTGCGTGTTCATTTGACAACATCAAAGCAGCAAGTGCAGTGGCAGTGGGGCATTACCCTGCTGCCCAGCATTGCCACACAATTTTCTTAGGTTCTGCCATCTATCTATATCCAGCTGCTATCTTTATTATCCTTTGATTGTAAGCACTTTGAGGCAGGGACCATGTGTCTGTGAAATGTCAGATAGGATAAGGTCACATACATGCTACATAAAATAATACAGAATTAATATGAGCATTAACAAGCCATAACTACCCACAGACTGGGATTCAAAATACATCAACAGTGAGAATAACGGTATAGAATTCATGTTACATTCACCGTCCCAGATTTTTGAGGACTTTCAAGCTCATTTTGCTTGAAACATTTTTGGTACATTTGCAAGTACCAAAACCAGATCACTTCGGAGAAACTAGAAAATCTCTGGCAGTGTGTGGAGCGCGTTGGATGAACAGCTGCAAGGGAGGCTTAAAACTCTTCATTTCTAGCTTTGCTTTGCCTCACGGCCACCACTGCCATCAGGATCGTGGTGCTGGGAACACCCTTCCCACCCTTGTCTGCTCTTTCTGTTGCTGATCCTGTCTGGGACGTGCAGCCTCAACTGAGCCTCTGACCCACTGAAATCAGTGGCAGATTTGCTGAGTTAAGTGCCAGTGGGCTTTGGCCCTCACAACTTCTGTTCCTCCATCTCTCTGCTTTCTCATAGCTGGCTTGTTATTGCCTTCACCCAAGACTACCTGTAACTGTTCTTATTATCCATTTTAACCAAATTGCACCAGAATCAGCGGTAAGATGCTCATTAGCACTGACTGTTTGGGATCAGCCCCTAAAATAAAGGCATTCCACTGTTGTCATGCTGTACTAACATTAACTACTTAATTTCTACAAACCTGCAGGACGATGAGCAGAGGGGCAGGAGAGACCCTCAGCCCATGCCCTGGAGGGGAGCTGGAGAGCTTCTGTTTGCAGATCCGTTACTGCTCCCCCCAACCCCTTTTCCTCCTGCCCCAGACACAGCCTTGGCTGCTTTGCAGTTGTTCATAAACACCATCTACATCTGTCCCGAGCCACGAGATGTATTAATCAATTTGATGAGGATGTTAAAGCTTTCTCTTTGCACCTAATTACGGACTGATTTATAGTACTGGCCTTGTGTTTGATGGAGCTCTCCCCTTGGCAGTGATTTACATGGCATTGGCACCAACCTCTCCATCGCTCCAATACTCTGTCATTTTCTCTGTCCCTCTTTCTCTTTCTCTTTCTGTCTCTCCCCCTTCGCCATCTCCCCCCTCCTCCCCACACCCCTCTGCTCTATGTTCCCTCATGAGAGCCTAATGACACGTTGACAGACGGGTGAAACATTGCTCCCTCCTCACTGCATCTGTCTCTGGCTCCGTGGCTCCCCGGTGCTCTCTGACACATCCAGATGGAAGGCCTGGCAGGCGAGGCAGAGGCTCTGGCCACTGCCCCAGCGCAAGCTCTGCAGCTCCACAGATTTCCTTCTGGAAGTAGTTGATGCAGAGCGCTGGATTCCCTAGGGGACATCTCCACACTGGCAGGGATCTGGGGATCCCTCATGCTGGTCCTCCTGACTGCACTGAAAACCTCTAATGAAGTAATTAAGTAGCAGTGATTGAGACTTCCACAGTGTGACTCACCTGAGAAGCTCCAAAACTTCCCTGAGGAAGGACAAGTTTTATCTCCTCTTAGTATCAGTGAGGAAACTGAATCCTAAATGCCATAGGGGGCTACATTTCTGAAAGATGTAGCTGATTTTAGTCATCCTACTCTAGATATTCACTAGAGGTTCCACTCCTGAGGCTATTGGTGAAAATAAAAGGAAAATGAAGCAATTGCACTAGTTTTACTAATCTCTGTGAGATTAGCTCTGCCCTAGAGGAGAACCTGCTCCATACATTTCCCTTCCCTTCCCTTCCCTTCCCTTCCCTTCCCTTCCCTTCCCTTCCCTTCCCTTCCCTTCCCTTCCCTTCCCTTCCCTTCCCTTCCCTTCCCTTCCCTTCCCTTCCCTTCCCTTCCCTTCCCTTCCCTTCCCTTCCCTTCCCTTCCCTTCCCTTCCCTTCCCTTCCCTTCCCTTCCCTTCCCTTCCCTTCCCTTCCCTTCCCTTCCCTTCCCTTCCCTTCCCTTCCCTTCTGTGATATGTTTTGAGCTGAGATTCTTAAAATGAAGTAAAAGACCTCTCAGAATATTTGGACACCTGCTGAAAGAAACATTTGTTTCACATAGGTCATATATTACACTGGATTGAGCATTCCTGGCTACCAGTATTAATGGAATTTCAGCCTCATCCACCACCCTCTTTTGTGCCTGGAAAATTCACTTTTCTAATGGAAATACTGTTACCTGCTGTGTGTGAGCAAAGATGACAAGGGGAGGGTAGAGGGGATTCAGATTTTTTTTTGTTTGCTAACTCTGAATTTCCTATCTTTTGATGCTTCCAATTAGGTGGTCAAATGTGTGAGGAAATGGCAGCAGTGCTGCCTGCCTGAGCTAAGGAGGTGTGTGTAAAATCTCCAGAAAATGGTGAGCTAGTAGATGGCTCATAGTGAACCTGAATCCCTCCTCTGGTTTACACATGCACTCACTGCTCTTTGGCGTGCACGACCCCTTTCCCTCCATGTAGCTGGCACCTTTGCACAGCAGGTGGTTGATTTTCCAGCTGCCAGATGTGCCTGGGAAACAAGATGCTCTGTGTGCACAAAATAGCTGCACTTCACGACGTACAGTGGTGTGTGCTGAAATGAGCATGACAGTATAGAAAGTGAAAACTTCTGCTATGTTACTGCATTAATAACAACGTAATGGCAGCAGAACTTCCAGTCCCTTCTTGTGGGAAATGTTTCTGACAGGAAACTGTAGGTTAAGCGCTTTTTTCTTTGCCAAGATAAGACTGAAGCCTGCTTACACTTTCTGGGACGGAGTCATCAGAATGCAACTCACAACCAGGCTACCGACTTTGAAAATCTGAACTTTGGAGCTATCCCAAAGATAAACTTGCCTGCTTCGTACATACACCAAAGATGTCAAGAATCCAAATACAGACATTCGGATGTAATCAGATGTATGCCGTATCCACATGTCACTGCAGTTCATGAATCCATGTCCCTCTTGTGAAGACCAGGACCTCGGCTCAAGAAGATGCTCTTTGCATGCAGGTGTGCATATGTGCAAAACTATGCAGAATCTCTAGCCTGCAGACTGCACGTGTTCCACTGCACTCCATAAAATGCATATTAATGGTGCTGAAGCTGGAGTCCTGTCCAGAGAAGCAGATGCTTGTCGATGGTGAAGCTTGCTGCGCTGAACAGATGAAAAGACATCTCTGCTGCTGAGTGAATTCCATCAGACCAGGAGCAGCTGCTCTGAAGCTTCTGAAAGCAAAAATCCTCATGAATAAATATTAGGAGGGAAAAAATGAGGCTTCTAGAGAACAAAAGGAAGCAGAGGAAGTTACTGAGAGATGCTGAGACCTTTCATCTCAGCAAAATATGCAATTAACACAACACACACATCTCCCCCAGAAAGGCCTTGCATTTGCTCAGGGTGACTGTAGGATCAGAGATAACGTTTCTTTTGGTGAACAAGGAAGACCATAAGCTGCTATTCCTCTGCCTGTCAACACAGGGGCACTTGGCATTAGTGATTTCACAAAGTTACTGAGTCAGCCTCCTGGAAATACTCAGCAATCATTTGATCTAAAGGGAGGCTGCTGGAGTTTCAGGTTCAGAAATGCTTTGCATTTCCTTGAAAGAAGTGCCTGTATCTGAGGGTAGCCACACTTGGATCAGTGTTGCACTCCTCTGCACTACTCTGTAGCCTCCAGGTACCAAAACAAAACTGCAGGACCTGATCTCTAGTAGCCTAGTGTTCTAGTTTGCACCCATGTGATGCAGATGTAAAATGCTGCCAACATCTTACACAAAGGACTATGGCAACGTGAGGTGGAATGCAACGGAGGACTTGCAGCCTCAGCATCTTTACAAGGTATCTGATGATCAGGTGAAGCAGAAGTGGCTTCATCTCTTCTGGGAAACGAAGGGTGGGCTTGAGAGCAGATGTGGCACACTTTCTGTCCACACAGCCATCTGTTAGGCCAGCTTTCACTCAGACTCAGAGATCTGTGGTGTATTTAGAAATAGCTGACCTTAGACTATCTGCTGATGGATTGGGCTGTGGGACAGTTGGCCTCATCTGTATCCAACTCCTTTGCACTACGAGAACAAGAATGTGGATGCATGCTAAGCTGAAGTTTTCCCTTCGCATAAGCTTTAGAGCCCAGGTTTCGGCAGCCTGCCAGCACGACCCTGAGGATTTAAGCTACAGCTAGCAGGCATAGCCAGCCCTGAGGAGGGCCCACAGCTGCGCTGAGCTGGCAGTACAACAGATCCTGTGGAACACAGAATCTGCTCTGGAGTGGCAAGTTGAATATGAGCCAGCAGCATGCCCTGGCAGCCCAAAGGGCCAACCATACCCTGGGGTGCATCAAGCGCGGCACTACAGCCGGTCGAGGGAAGGGATCGTCCTGCTCTGTGTGCAAGTTTGGGCACCACAGTATAAGAAGGGCATTAAACTACTAGAGAGTGCCCAGAGGAGGGCTACGGAGATGGTGAAGGGTCTAGAGAGGAAGATGTGCAAGGAACAGCTGAGGTCCCTTGATTTGTTCAGCCTGTAGAAGAGGAGGCTGAGGGGAGGCCTCAAGGCGGCCTGCAGCTCCCTCACGAGGGGCAGGCGCTGAGCTCTGCTCTCTGGGGACAGTGACAGGACCCGAGGGGACAGCATGGAGCTGGGACAGGGGAGGGTCAGGCTGGGGGTTAGGGAAAGGTTCTGCACCCAGAGGTGGTCGGGCACTGGGATGGGCTCCCCAGAGCAGTGGACACAGCACCGAGCCTGCCAGGGTTCAAGAAGTGTTTGGACACTGCTCTCAGACATAAAGTCTGATTTTTGGGTGGTCCTGTGTGGGTCCAGGAGTTGGACTTAATGGTCCTGATGGGTCCCTTCCAACTCGGAATATTCTGTCGTTCTATCACTTGTGCTATGATTTGATCATTCCATCCAATTACTTTGAAATCCATTGCTCACTCATTAATGATTATGTTCACACCAGTGCAAATTCTTCATTTCCACCAGTTCTGCCTGTTACTGTCAAGAGACAAGAGACAGGCCCGCAGGGCCTCGTGGGAACACTGGAGTACTCAGGTGGCTAGGCTGAATTTGGTCCCATTTGTTTCAGGAACCAGAACTAGATGCCTTGAGGAACACATAAAGCCTTCCAGTAGGCAGATGTTTATCCTGCAGCCCCATCTTCCTACCCTGTGCGTACACACGTTTTCTGGAGTCTGTTGGCTCCGGACTCGCAGAAACTTTCAAACGTGTCTCTTTTTCTGTCCCCCTCCCCACAGCTCGTATTGCTCCCAGTGAGGCATGTCACTGCCTCACTGCCATGTGGCTTGTAGCGACGGCTGTGGGAAGTAGCCAGCTTCCTCCTTCCTCATTTGATCCATCTGAACCACTTCTTGGTGGCAACCTGGCAATCTGTTTCTCTGCCTTGCAGTGTTCTCACCCTTTGGAGCTATCAATTTATTACAGGGGGAAAAAAAAGAAAGAAAAAAAAAAAAATAAAAGAAAAAAAGGGATAACTACAGATGGCTCGCAGCTGGAGGAAAAAACAGACACAAATTTCTGCTGGCTGCAATTTCAATTGAGCCCAGGATAATTCCCTCCTTCTGTTTCTTCTGGGTGAAGAGATGCAGAGATGCAGTTCCTTCTCTTTTTGTTTGCAGTAATAGGTAGGCTGAATTGGTGCAAAAACAGTGACAGACTGAAGCTATCAAAAAAGTCCAGAGTGACTTTGCAGAATAGAACTTTTTTGCCTTTTATCCTTTCCTTTTTATTTATTCTTTTCCTTCTTTTTCTTTCATTTTATTTTTCTGTCTTTTTTCCTTTCTTTCTCTCTTCTGTTTCCTGTTTTTACACCCATAGCGAGCAGGTGCAATTCAATATTGACAGAGCTCCATGTATTCTGAAGCAAGTTGTGCAATAAATCCCTCTCAGAAGACTGACAGCTTCAATTTATCCTATCTCCCTGAAATGCCTTCCATTTCTTGTTCTCATATCTGTCTCTTTTCTCCCTTCCCCTTCATTTTTCCATTAGATATGCATTTGTGGCTTCTGGTCAAAAATAATCTGATATAGGATGGTATTTTAAAAAAGAAAAAAGAAAAAAAAAAAAAAAACAATTAACAAGTCCCAAAACACTGATATCTTCCACTAGACAAGGATCCAGATTTCATGCATGTGGAATCCCTAACATTATCTCCTGTGCTTTCTTAGAGAGTCTGGTGCATCTGGACTCACTCACTTATCTGTTAGATATGAGGAGTTATCTGATTTACAAATTCTGGAGAAGGTACAAAGAAGAGCTATAAATTGATCAAAGGTACGGAGGGTCTTAGCAATGCTGATAGACCAAAGTGTTTAATCTCATGCAGTTTGGAGAAACTTAGATTACAAGGTGGGATGCTGGGGAGAAAAGACTGCTCTTGCTCTCCCTGAAAGCAGATCTGAGAGACAAGGGTAAGAATGTGTTCAAACTGAGCAGGAACACAGAAATATGCAGCTGCTTTAAGAGATTGAAGTGATACTATCAAATATTTTACTCAGAATGTAGGCTTGCTAATGCATTATTTTCTGCCCCTGAAGAAGATGGGAGGTAACTGCAATTTATCCAGTGTGTCAGAGGGAATCCCAGGTCTGTTTGCATTATACAGACAGTGGTATACTATAGCCATGGCATTCGAGTGATCTTGGATCTTTTATCCAACATCCAATGCTATGAAAGTGGTGCTATGGCCTCTCCACCAGTAAGAACAATGTTTCTATCTTAAAAAGGTCTAATCTAACAGTGCACGTATTTCACTTGCAAGAACTGTCAGCCTGGAGTCACTCCTGGTAGCACCAGAACTGCTGCTTGACAGTGACCCTAGTAAAAGAAATGAGAGGATGCCTTTCTCCTAGCACTTGCTCCTGGGAGCTGGACCTCTCTGTAAGCATCTTTGCAGTTGCGGCTGAACTCCTGAAACAGTTTCTCCTTATCCAGACAGAGAATATAATCGCTATGACCTCTTTAATTCTTGGCCTCACTGCTGCAAGTATCCCCAGTGTTGGCTTTTGACAATATGCTCTGGGGACTGTTCCTGACGGGTGGATTGGGATGTTCATAAGGGTGTGAATAAGAAATAGCCTGATCTTGATTGGATTTACACTGCTCTTGACAAGGAGAGTTCATGACCAGTTCACATGCCTTCCCCTTTTTGCTCTTCTGGACACTTGTTCTAATGATGCAAAGCCTTTCTGATCACACGTAGTTTCCAGCCTCTTTCCTTCATGTCGGTTCTCCAAACACAGTCAACTGCATTCAACTGGTGTTCGAGTCCTCTGCCAACTCAGCAATCCAAATCAAAAGGGTTTGCTAGAGACACTCAGGGAGAGGTGGTCTCTTAAAAAAAAAAAAATCTGATTTTGTCTTTTTAAATGCTTTTAATATTTCTCACCTTAATGTTTTAGCAAGAAGCTGTGCTGATGGTGCAGCCTAGTGGATAGAGCACTGAGGTGGGACTCGGCAGAACTGTTTTTTGTGTTTGTTTTTTTTTTCCAGTTCAACTTGTCAGACAGGAGTAACTTCACCTGGCCCTAGATTTGCAATTACAAAGTCACAAAAATTCAAATATCATTAAATCTACCAGAGGAGAACAGGACTGGTTTTTAGCTTGCCTTCTGATGCATTTTATCTCTGTATAATGTGGTATTTACTGATGAAAATAGTTAAATAAACATTAATTTGTGAACAGTGCCATGTGAAAAAAGACTTTCCAATGTTAACAGTCTGGCAGGGAATATAAGCAAAATGACAGTAGAGGAGATAGGGGGATGAACAGTGTAGACATGCTAGAGTTTTTTCCCACACTTTTTTTACAATGACATATTTGTATCCTGGCATGTCTTCAGCTGGTACAAGCTGGGGTAATTTTGTTTCCTTCAGTGAAGTTCTGACTATTTGCAATGGCTGAGAGTCCAGTTCCTGCAGTGAGCTCTTGCTACATACAACAAGAGCAAGAGGAAAATCAGGCCCCCAGAGGAATTTTAAAATGCTGGTTTCTGCTCTATGTGTCTCTGTAGACTGATGCTGAGGTTCAAAAGCAGGAGCTTTATGCTTCTGAGGAGCCAGCTGCCATGATGTTTCCATACCCTATCCATTTCTAAACAGTAGGTAGAGCTTCTTCTACTGCGGATTTCTACTCCCTCTGTATAGACTTCAGTGTGATTGAAAACTAACTAACTAACTAACTAACTAACTATAGGATAATCAGCACTAGAGAAGCATTTCTTTTCTTAGCTGGAACAGGAGTAGAAGATCCCTTTGTCTGGTAAAGTAACAACAAATGCAGCAAAACCTAAGGAAAAAAAAAAAAAAAAAAAAAAAAGGAGGATCAATCAATATTAAAAACAAAGTAATGGGGAGCACCTTTGCTGTTTGGGTAGAATCTAACGCTCCTAACAGGGCAAGTTTTCTTTGCAGCAGCCTGTGGATCTGCAGTCCCTCAGCACAACTGAGATGGCTCTGTCGCTTTCGATTTGTTTTCCCTGTTAGTTTTGATTTGGTTCCCTTTCAGAAGGTAAGGGAGATAAGGGCCAGGTGAGCTGGATCCAGGAAGGGCTGGAAGCATTGATCCACTAGGGTGCATCTGTGGGCCGGATGTCTGAAGGGTGCGGTTTCAGATGCCAGCTATTAGGCTTTGGGGTTATTTCTACTGTAACTATATTTAGGAAGGGGGGCTCTTTGTTTATTTAGGCTCAGAGCTTTAAGATAAATGACAGCTCCGAAGATGCTTTTCAGCACTTCATAAATCAACTGCCAGCTGGCCAGTTTCACCTCTGAAATGTCTCCTGCTTTTTTTCTTTGCTGTTCTTTTTTTTTTTTTTTTTTCCTCCCAACTTCGGGAAGATGGTATATCCAAAGGAAAAAAATCTTCCAGAGAAATGACTCTGATGAGGAATATGTGCATTTGGGGAGTGGAAATGACTTCGTCCTTGAAAGGCTCGAGGTGTTTGAAATCCTAGCTCATTGCATTTTCTGAATTCAAAGCTCTTAGAAGGCATTCTCGCTGAGAATTTGCAAAGGACAGAGGTGCTCGGCAGGCTGACTGACACATCCTCAGCTGCCACGACATTTTTCTTGTTACATTTTATGCCACTTTTCGCTGTCTCACTCAACACATCCGGAGATTTACTGGTGTTCTTTTTCTCTGGCAGAGTTGCTTTGATTCCTGCACAGCTCACAGGACTGTCTGTGCCAAGGACTCAGCATCTCCTTTCTCCAGGGTAAGGCAGGATTCCTGCCAAGAGGTTGTTGACAGCCATGCAGTCTCTGTGGGTAGAAGTGAACACCATTTGAACTCAAACACCACACACGCTTAGAAAGGCTCTGGACTGTCCTCCAACCTCTTGCCAAGCCTGAAATCACATTTTGTCTGTCTAAAAGGGTGGGGTGCCCTGTGACCAAGGCCTTTGGATTCTCAGAAAAGTATTGGCAAAATCTGTGGTAGTTGAATTTTAGGATCCCAGATTATAGGTCTGTGCACTCTGAAAAAATTGAGTTGTTCTCTCATTTTGGAACTGATTTACAGACTAAGCACTATTCTTACAGCAGACGATGATCACGTAGTCAGTCTAACCCTGCTTGACATGTGCATCTGAGTGTGGTTAACTGAAACATGGATTCCACCCCAGCGGGTGATACTGATACCCAGTCAGCGGGACACAACAGTAAGGGCACTAGTCCTAGCTGTTGGAACAGGGAAGAGTGTTTTTTTCATACAGTAGTCACAAAAGACAGCTTGAATAGAGTCCTGCCTTAAGGGCCTTCTTACCTCCTCCCATGGACCCCTTCCCATCGCCACCGTGGGTTCACATGGTAGCACATGGCAGGTGGCATTAAATGCCACAAATGATGAAGCAGGCAACACTTGGCAGCTGTCCAGTGAAAGCAGGGTCTCCAGGATGGCCTGGGGAGTTGGGGTGAAAGATTACATATGGGTATGTGCTACACAATCAGGTAATGGGACTGTTGGCTGCAGCGTTAGTGGTGTAACCCTGTCCCCCTTATCTCCACTTGCCGGTCAAGAGCATCACAGATCTGTGGGCAGGGGCCAGGATGAGTCCAAGGAACCTTTTGGGTGGAGGCAGGGAGGGGGAGTGAGCAATCTGCTGTGGCAGATCCTGCTGGAGTAGACCCTAGATTTCATTCCAGATGGGTGGTAAACCTCCTGTGGCTGCGGGGCTTGTTCGTCCTCTTTCAAGTGTGTTTTCCTGGACTTAACACTGAATAGAGGAGCAAGGAACTCTGGCTGCAGACCAACATAAATGCAACAGAGACAAAAGGAAGAAACAAAATGAGTAGGAAATCACGTAAAGTGGTGATAAAGGAATAACAGAAGTACAGATAGCTTTTCAACACATCTTCAGAGGCTATAAAACTGTGTGAATCTTCAGTGTGTGCCCCAATATTGCTGAGAAAACTGCACTTGAATTAACTGGATTCTGAGCTCGTTAAAATTGGCCCTGCTCCACCAACCTCTTGTAAACCACAAAGAATAATGGGGAAAAGTTTATTTTCAAGTAAGAAGTGGAAAGACTGAAGTGTTTAACAAAGGGGCCTAGAAAGCTCTGAGCACTGGACAGTCTCCACCTGGTTGCATTAAACCAGTCGCTACATTTTTCAAAATCCACCCATGCTTTAATCTCTGCTCCATTTCACATTTCCTTGTGATGTTGTCCAAAGAAATGCACTCATTGGCAATAAGCTTAACAGTCACCACAAAGCTTAACAGGACCTTGATGTGGCTTTTAAAAACCCCCCAAACCCTTAACTGCTGAGACTCACGAATTTTTTCTCCTTAGCAGATGTTAAAGGGGGACTGAAGCTTTGCAAACATTTGCAGACATGGATAATGTTCATCCTGATGGCCTGATTCTCATTTACATGAAACTCCCTTTACAATTCTCTGGCTTGGAAAAAAAGTGCTTCTGAAATGCTTGTGAAAGCAATTTATGTAAAGGGACCTGAGCAGGAATGAAAATCAGACTGCTAGTCTCCCCAGCCAGATGAGGATTATAAACATAGTTAACTCAGCTTTCTTGACTGTAGCCCAAAACCCCTAATCTTAACGTATCTTTGTAAGTCTGTTACAAATGTCAAATTCTTTCTGATTATCCTGATAGCTAATGTGCACCGTGACAGCATCTAGGTGCAGCATAACACCCTTACATATGCAATCTGCAGTCCAGGAGAGAGTGATAAACCAGGAACTGTAAACCACTTGGACAGTATTAGAGCCAACCTATACTTCCAGAAACTGGAATGACTGAGACCATTGTGTATCCTAACAGCACACAGGTACATTTGGTGGAAGCAATCTCCTCAATCTCTACTTCTTTGCAGGAAAAAAAAAAAAAAAAAAAAAAAAAAAAAAAGCTCATAGGGAATGACTTCCTTGGATTCTGACTTTGGGAAGAGAAGGGTAAGAGAGGAATGTGTTTTCACAGCCTTTGAGGCATTTCCTCCTCTGGTGATACTGGAGCTGGACACAACTATGTGGTGACAGTTTATCTGGAGATGCTGCTGTGTTCATTAAGAGAGGCTGTTGCTGTTTATCTGCATCTTGTCTGCAAAATCGGGTGCTCAGAAAACAAATTGGCAGTGTTGTCAGCATGCTGTTGTCTTAGTGTGGAAAGGGGTAGATTTTCAGAGGCATTCACCCAAACTCTGAAGCTGGCCATTTCTGGGAGATGCTGCTTCTCCTTACAAAAGCTTTGGCGTTGCAAGGGGAACCATCTCAAATCTAAAAGAAGATCTCCTTTTCCACCCATGATTTCTTTCAGGAAAAAAATAAAAAAATATTTAAAACTTCATAGCAACTTGTAAAATATTGCCTTAGGCCAACTGTTAACTCCATACAGGGAAGAATATGACTACTACTATAGGTGAGGCATCATGGGTGTGGCAGATGTCTGGGTTTATGCCTCTTTTTGTTTTGTTTATAATTACTCAGGGGAAACAAGCACTTTTAAGGTGCAGCTTGTCTCCTTCCGAGACAGATTTTAATTTAACTCTGCATGCAAAATGCCTTTTTGTCTCCACCAGCTATAAATGGAGCACAGATGACTGGTAGAAAACATCCGCATTGTAAGCATCTAAAGTTAGGAGAGACAAGTCCCTCTGGTGAAATCTGCTGGTCAATTTGCTATTTCTGCTTGCTGTGTAAAAATCACCAGTTATTATTACGAAAGGCAGCAATTTAAAATTGTAAAGCAATATATGATCACCCTTTTGCGTTTTCCTCTTTCACTGTACCACAGCAGGACTAAGCAGACAGTAGAGATCCAGTAGCAGGTGCACCAAACAGCCCTGTGGCTAAATGATTTTTCTTTGTTTTTGTCTTTTAAATTATGATTCTGACTTGGAGAAATGAGCTCACACTAAAAGCAGAAATTAGAAGATTTAATCCCTACTAAACTCCACCTTTCTAGCTGTCAAAATACTTGGTCCTTTGCCTGTAGCCATGTGAGAAGTCCATGCAGCCCTTCAGTCATGACTGCTGCTCCGATGGCTCTCTTGTTTTTTCTGCAGCTGCCAGGGTGGATGCAGCTGAACCTGCAGCAGCCCTTGGCACTTTAGGCATCTCACAGCCCCAGATCTGCCAGTGGAGATGGCATTTTCTTCTGAACTCTTCTATCCCTAGCTGTGTCTAAAGCCAAGTCTGATGGCTATCAGCAATCCTTCCTAACACCAGTAGCTCTTCCCCGATGCAGCCCTTGCCCTTTCCAGCCCTCTTAACCCTACCAAATTCTGTTCTGCCCCTCCATACAGCTGAAGCCTGCCAGGCTGTGCCCAACCATTTCCATGCTTTGTGAAGTGACACAGCAGCTGGTTGGAACTGTAACATCCATCTTTATGAACAAACTGAGCCTGCATTTTTGGGATTGAAAGGTGAACATGTTTGTCATCCTTCTCACACAGTTTTGTTTCCCCCCCCCCCCCCTTTTTTTTTTTTTCCAAAACTAAGCAGTGTGGGCTTGCTTTCCTGATTTGTCATTTCTCTCTCTGTGAAATGCTGTGAAGTGACACGCTGTATTAGTTACTCCCAGATTTCAAAGCCTCAGCTGGCTTCTCAACAGCCGAGAGCACTTGTTGAGGAAAGGGAGATCGATATGATGAGAGCAGCAGGCATATGTGATTTAAAATAGCCTGTTTTAAAGTTGTTGAGCTTAGTTCTCTGTTGCCTTCTCCTTTCCATTTGAAATGCGTGTTCTATGTTTCTGTTTTCACAATAGTGAATGAGCATTGCACAGGCAAAAATGCTGTTCAGAGAGGAAAAGTCAGCAGAGGGATTGAGTATTAAAGTGAACTGATTGTTTATTACTGAAAATAATAATGTAAAAAGATGATATCCCTTCCACCCCATTTCTACCCATGTCCAAATCCATATATTTGGATAATTACCCCCTGTATGTTAATTCCACTGCCCACACTACATAAAACAAACTCCCAATAATTTGAAATAGATCCATCTGAGGCCTGCACCCTGCTGGGTGGCTGCAAAATCCTTCTGTACCCCACAGACAACCCTCTGGTTTAAACTGAGCTTTTCCACCACCATTTTCTAGGTTTCTTGCAACAGAGCATAACATCAAGCAAACATTTTGCTTGAAGTGCTATACAGGATTTGCAGTGTCATAAAAGTGGAACTGGATTAGACCACTGTTTCCTCCAGTTTGAGACTCCCACCAGCTGCTGTAGATGAAGGTGCAAGAAACCTCCATGAATGCAATTGCCAAGTCACCTACACACAAGGAAGCTTTCTCCATGACACCCATTAGTTAGAGGTTAATTTATACCCTTCAGCATGAAGGTTTATCAACAGCACAAAACTCTGTATCTGAATATTTTCTTTCTCTTTCCCTCCTTTTCTGCATTATTAAATATGTGTGGTATTTCTTACTTGGGCTGCTTCTAACAGCAATTACTTTAAATGTCCACATTAAAAAGTTGACCCATATGCTCAGGCGTCTGCTTTTTAAACCGTAGACCCCTGAAAAAAAAAGCAAAGGACACCTTGCATTGGGGTTGCAGCAGGGTTTCCATCAGCCTCAAGGTGTGGACAATTTTACATCGTTCTCTCTAGCCTTTCTCCTATACTAGGATGGGTGGAAAAAAAATACCCCTATTTAGTATCTGTTGGTCCCTCAAACACAAGAACCACTTGACCCTCTTGCATAAACTCCTGTTAGCCCCTGCCAGCTGGATCCCATGTCCTGCAGCACTCTGTACACCGGGGGGTATCAGGCAAAGCACAGATCATCTGCTGGGCGGCTGCTCACCCACTGGAGAGCAGAGCACGGTTATCAGGATGCTGCACGTCCAGACACCGACAGCACAATGACAGCAGGACCTGCCTGTGAAATGAGGCCAAGATAAATGATGTATTGCCCTCATCCCTAACAGTGTGGCCCAGACAGAAACCAGGTGGAGAGGAGGGAGCCTACACCTTGTGTAAACAATCCCCTGTCTCAGCTGAAACAGCTTTAGGCAGAGATTCTGGATTAAGAAAGTGATTCTTGCCCTGGACAGAAAGTTAAAGGGCAGGGGTGATAATGCACTGTTGGCCAAAGGTGGCCAGGGGAACTTAGCCATTACTCAGCAATGGTTCATTTGACCTGGCAGGAGAACATCTGATATCTAAACAGTCCTAGTCATCCTGAAATACTCAGAAACCTCTACACTAAATATTTGATGCCCTTGTTTGATAATGTTTATTTTGCTTTCTCCCCACCTGTGTGATGCTAATATGCTGTGAGTGGGGAAAACATGGGGTAGCACATACCAGAGATAAAACACTAATATGTGATCTTTTTTTTTTAAACAGAGATTTATGAGGCATACCATGAAGCTGACAGTGGGGAAAAAAAAAAAAAAAAAAAAAAAAAAAAAAGTGGGGGCTGGAATTGGCTATGGGGACTGCTTTTGCATCACTCTATATAACACCAGCAGCGTGTGACCTCCCAGATCATCTCTGCTCTGTCTTTGTAAGAAACTTGTGCAAATCATAACGCAGTCAGAAGGCTCATGGAGTAGTACCAGGGTTTAATTTGCTTTGTCTGGGTATCAGTTTCTGCACTTGTGCATGGAGGAAAAAGTGAATTTAAGTCAGTCTCATTTCTCCTGTATCTGTGACTGTTCGATACCCTCTCACCACCCCACTGGAAGTTAAAACAGTTTTGATACAGTCATGCTTTTTGGGTCGTCCACTAGAGACCATACTCTTTCCTTGTTTAAGTCTGCAGTTGATCGGGTGGTGCCAATTTACACCAACAATCAGGGCACCCCAGCTTCCAAGGGGAAAACACCACCTCGTTTGTAGCAATCTTCATCTAAGCTGGTTGTACAGAAGCTCTCTACAGGCAGCAGAGATCTGGTCAACACAGTCAGGGAAATCTTGGGGGTGATTCATCTGACCTCTGGGAAGAGACAGGCGGTCTCTGGACTCAGTACAGCTCCAGTAATTAGGAAGGGGGTGATTTTGTTATAAGCATCCACAATGAACAGAGTCCTGCCACTGCTGTCTGAGGCTGCTAGAGACAGCAGTGCAAAGAAGAGGTTCGCTGGTGTTTTAGGTCGTTCAGTTCTTGACTCGAGAGGCGTTCCTGGCGGTGCTTTCGTCCTGTGAGCTCTGAGCCCACTGAGCAGCAGGGCCTGCAGCCTGCTCCGGGACCCTACGGGGCCTACCCGGCACTGAAGTCAGAGCTGCAGCTTTCTCTTGCTTTTTGCCTTACAAAACAAGCCCTGCCCCTTCCAGTTTTTAATATCAAGGCATTTCCCACACATCAGAAGGAAATACTGTTGGAGCTGGTTTCTTTCTCTACATCATTTGAATATACCCTTTACCTATTTTAGCTTTCACTTACCTATTTTGACAGGAAGTGATGGCTTTGAGGCAGATGTGTTTCCTTTCCAGATAGAAAGAACTGTGGTCTTCAAGCTAAGAACTAACATTGTATAGTGGTTACTTCCAAGAATAAGAAATCCTGAATTTTCTTTCTGATTTTGCCCTTGTGTGGGAAGGAGAAAGCCCCAGTCATGCCTTCCATCTCAATTTCCTCGTTTGTCACAGATATGTTACACAAGTTGCTCTGTTACCACTGGCCCAGCAGTTCACGTTCTCAGATGCATGTTTAAAACTCTTTATTAAAAGAAAGAGCTGGCTGTCACTTTCTAACAAAAAGTAAATAATAGAGGTGGCCACAGTGCTGGTTCTATAGCTCTTGATTTGAGATAAATCCTTTTTTTATCTGCTGGGTTATTAGAAGCACACCTTTACTTGTGAAAGTTCAGGTGAAATTGGGTTAAAAATTGGAAAGGATGTGGGCTATAAGTATGTTTAAAATGTTATCTGTTCTTTCTCAAACATGTCTTTCCAGCTCAGGTATTTACATGCTGATAACCTTTTGGTCCCAATGGTGCTAAAGACTTCATGCCTTGTATTTCAAAACTGATAAGAAATTGAAAGATGTGGAGTCTCCAAGAAACGTTATGAAAAACAACCCTCCTCCTTTCCCCTGAGT
This sequence comes from Aythya ferina, assembly GCF_964211825.1. NCBI lineage: Eukaryota > Metazoa > Chordata > Aves > Anseriformes > Anatidae > Aythya > Aythya ferina. Next base: position 7,437,223 of record NC_140321.1, read on the forward strand.
TCCTTGGTTATTGTGCTACTTGAAACACTGAGTTTCTGGAAATTAATTACCATAGGAAACTTTTTGGCCCAAAGCGCATAGGAAGGAGACAACTTTGAGGGAGATGAGAAGACATGTACGGCTTTTGTTATTTAAAGGTTTGGCCTTTGTTGTCCCTTTGATCTGCCACTCTCATAGATTCCTTCCTATCAGCAGATCAAGGAGAATTTTTATCTTACTGGGAGACTTTGCATGTGTGCTGTTATGTTTTATTAAACTCCTTCTGCAGTAATATTAGGAGTTTTGCAACCATCTCTGTCTGTTCTTTCCTGTAGGAACTGGACAGACAAAAAGACTCTGTATATAAGATGTTTTAAATAAGCTTGTGAGCAAATGTTGTTGGAATGCCCCCACCCCCCTTTATGCAGTAATGTGGCCACACTATAGAAGAAGATTTAGCTAAAAAGTAGAAATCTACCAATGTTGGTCTGTCTGGGAGCAGGAGAGCAGAGAAAGCTCATGGTGCTACTTGACTTTGGCCTGAACTGGTAGCTACTGAGAAGAAACTTTCTCTGATGGTGTATGAAATGAGTTCAGCAGATCTAAGGCCAAGCAGAACTGTGTTTTTGCAGTAAAAAAAAAAAAAAAAGCAAGCAAATCTCATTGGAACTGATACTCTCTACCACAAACTGGAGATGAAGTGAATTACTGACACTGGATTCCCATGCCTCAAGATCAGGAAGGGAAGGAACCTTGGCGGGATGAAATTTCACCTGCCACTCCCAAACTATGATTAGACTCAAGGACTCATTCTCCCAGGCCCACCAACAGCACCTTTCACAAGCTCTCAATTTATTGAACAAGAAGGGAGAAACTGCAGGGTGATGCACAGCTCTGAATTTACTGGCAGAAATGTCACCAGTTTCAGCTTGATGCTGTTGACCTCTGACCACTGCATTAACTTAGTATGTTCAAGTAGCTGGTACAAGCCCAGTTGTATGAACTGAGTTGTAAACTTTTACACAGGTCTTCAGGAAAAAAAAAAAATAATAATAATAATAAAAAAAACTGTTAAGCTGTTTAAGTGATTCTGATAGCGACCTGAAGTACTCTGATCTTGCAGAGACAGAGACCAAAAGGCACTCAGGCACTGAACAGATACATTGCATGCATCTAAAGCATTAATTCAGTGACAAGCATCCTCGTCTTGGGCTTCCATGAATGTTTCTACTCACTGAGAAACAATGGCCACTGAAGGCAGTTGATATACTGTGCTTCGCCTGGAATACAGTCCAGCACAGCAGGGTACCGAGGCCTTGGCACTGAGACAGCTGAGGAAGCCAGATGACGTTCCAGTCATACCTTTCAGAGCCGAGACAGCACGACTGATTTATGTCCAGTGCTGACGATGACAGAAAAGCACAGGACAGTTAAAATGTTATTCTTGGTGTATTTCATGTATGACTGGACAAAACTTACACGGTGGGTCAAAGACATTGCAGAAATGCAGGTCCTTAACAAGTACCCTCTTCTGCATCTTACAGAAAAGCTGCAGAAGGGTGTCTGTGACCTGTATGAGTCTGGCATTGCCTGAAAGCTGAACAGTCCTGCTCTCAGGCTCTGTCTGCTCCAGCATCTGCCAGCTGACCTCAGACTACCTTCATCAGCTGTTCAAACGAAGTTCACTCAAACTGTCCCTAGGGAGTGCTCCCACAACCCATTCTGCCGACAAAACTCGCTGCACGTTCACTTCCAGTACCAGCGTGCTCACAGGAAGCTGGGGATCGGTGGGCTCCAGACTGCCAAGTTCTCAGGAACAGGTGAACAGGCTTGGTCCAGCGTACCTGAGGACTACCAGTTCCCTCCCAGCCATCCCTGCTGCTGGAGTGCAGCAAGGGGCAGCAGAAGCCAATTCAGACAGCCCATGGTATCTTCATCTATGAGCTGCATGAAGCAGAAAGCCTCTCTGCCACCCAGCACCCAGCAGAGCAAGAGCCTCACCCTCCTGGGAAATAGTGTGCACAGTACCAAACCTTATCTCGGTCTTCCCTACCTTATTCTGCCTTGTTATCGGGGGGGGGGGGGGAGGGGAAAGGGAGAGGGAGAAGAGGGAGGAAGGGGGAAGAAAATATTCTGTGTTTAGATTTTGTTATTTGTGGGGGTTTTATTTGGTTTAGTTTGTTGATAGAGCAGCAGAAACAATACTAAATGCACAGAGAGCGTCTGCTGATTTCCATGGCACTATCATTTTCCTCTTCAGCATGGAGGAGAGGCAGGGTGTGGGTCAAGGAAAAAAAGATTTACTTTTCCTTGATATGCACAACCTTGGCAACACAGTTATGAATGCACTGAATTTGTAACAAGCCTTTCAGAAACGCTCCCCTAGAAGACTTTATAACTTTGTAGGCAACCAGCCTCCATAATCAAGTCTTACAACATAGCTCACTACTTCATAAAATCGAAACAAATCATAAGGGGGGCATATTAAAATAATTTGTATCAGTAGGGACTGATTTAAAGCCCAGCTCCTCATCTATCAGCGAGATGCTTTCGTTTGCTAGCATATTCCTACAAACTGCAGGAAAGCTTTGCCAAGTCCATTAATTATAAAGAGAAGAGAGCCTTCACGGAGAGAAAAAGGGAAAGCAGGGAGTGAGTCTAATAAGCTTCTTCGTTAGAAATACCCCCCAAAAAAATATTTGTGGGAGACAAATGGTGCCAGGACGTTTGATCTTTTATAGGAGAATAATTTAGGGCGACGTTTATTGCATGGCAATAGGGATTTTTGTGCCATCCGGCTCGCACAGGATAACACATTAACGGGAAGAGTGGCTGGGAACCAAAACTCGGGAAGGCAGCAAACCCATCATCTTCACCGGGGGCTGTCCGGCTCGGAAATGGTCCGTCCTTCGAAGCGGTGCCAAAGCGGGCACCGGCGGGGCCGGGGCCGGGGCCGGGGGCAGCCGCCGCCCGCTCCTTCCACCGCCGCGGCCCGGCCCCTGCGGCCCCGGCGCTCTCCGACGGGCTCCGGGCTCCGGCGTGGCGCAAAAACCCCTCGGGTTTGCGGGACTGGGTGCTCCGTCACGCAGACTCAGCGGTACCTCTGAAGTACGAGGTCCGTAGGTCTCCGGCTGCTGGAAGGAGCTGTATTTTCTTCTCTCTGTCAACCGGCGTTTAAGTATGAACCATCTCGAATCCTTACGTAGGAAATGCAATTAAAGTGCCATTAAGAAAACATTTTTCTCGTATCCTTTTCCGTAATAAACGGGTTAGGCTCGGCGTTTCCGAGCTCTGTGGTGTGGCGAAACACGCGGCAAATCGGTGACTATTAACACGCTAATTGCGGCAAAAGGGATTGAAATCGGGAACCGGATTTCGGGTACTGTTCCCTTTCATGACAGCAATGCCAGTATTTTCAGATGTGTCATGGTCAGAGTAACTCACACAAATAAATATTTTGTAGTAGTAACTAAAAAATAATAACTATTATTTCCTTCCTCTCTCTGAGACGTATTAATAATTATAAACGAGGTTAAAAGCCACTTTGTTGTTTGAGGGAAAATCTTCTCTCTTAAATTACGGAAATTGTTTAGGAAAGGCTTTTTGGTGGTGGGTTTGATCTTTTAGCTTGGCAAGAACTTGGACTTTTTGAACTCTTAGCAAAAGTTAGAGAGACTTTGTTTTTAGACGAGAAACAACTTGTTTTAATGTCATTTTTTTTTTTTCTTTTTTTTTTTTTTTAGTGCCAGCTTCTCTATTTCAAATAAGTGGTACATTGTTTTCTTTCTGGTAACGCTGTTTTCTTGCTGTCTTCCCACGTGTAGCTCCATGTATTGCTGTCTCAAGAAAAAAGATTGAAGACGTGGACAAAAACCACTGGGATCTCCCAGCACCCGCTGCTGGGCTGGAAGAAGAAAATGCAAAGAAAATGATTCAGGCAGAGTTGATGAGTGAAGGAAGAAATTAAATAAAGATAGACTGAGGTAAGATTTCCAACAGGCAATATTTCCACTGAACCTACTCGCGGGGGAAAGACCAGGAGAAGTGTGTGAGATTTCAACCCCCCTTCTTTTTTTCTGCAGCTTAAAACACTTGTATTGTGACACTTTGCCGGGTTGTTTAATCAGCAGAGACTGTGATAACCTCCAGAATTTTATAGCCATTAACAAATCCGTTAAATCTCATCGGATTATCTTTAAGGACACAAGAAGGAAGTGGCTCCTTCTCGTGTCTGATTTTAAGAGACACCTCACACACGACAATTTGGCAGTTGTGTGTTAAAGGGCTGTAAATTCACAATACAGACCTCAAATTCTCCCTTTTTATCAGAGACACTCAGCCAGGTATTACGAAGGTGCAAATATTCCACAGAGCTTTAGGCTTTAGATCCTCAAACATAAGTCCTTGTCTGCTGGATAGGAATTTATCATGTGCTTTCTCTTTCCAGTTTTCAGTTTTTAATGCCTCCGTCTAAGAACTGACGTGGGAAGAAGTCGGCTCATGGAGCATCCATACAGGTGAATTTATAAGTAATCATTATATTCATAATGAGCAAAGCCTAAGCTGGTGCTGTTGGAGAATTTGGTTCCTGCCTCTAGCATCTGTTCAGAGTGTGGGGCAGGAAAAGAGATGAGGCAGAAAGGTTTCTGTCTCTCTTACCCTAAGTCACATCTGTGAATGCCCCAATGTACAGGTAGTCTCTGAGGACAAGTGCTGCCCTTGCTGGGACCTCTCAGCTCCATGGAAGGGGCTCCTACCCCACAGTCTGACCCTCTGGAGACTCGCATGGGGCTTTTTGCCAATCCTTCAGGCAGCTGGCAGGTGCCCAGAGACACCCAGTGCCCCAGACAGGGGCAGGTTCGGATCCTGCCGTGTCCCTGAGATGTCTTGAGTCTCTGGGACTGTCCCCGGACACTTTGTGTTCCTTCCATCACCTCACAGGGTCCACCATGGTGCTGCCCTGGATATCAACCCAGTTGGTATTTCATTTGGAGATGCTTTGGATTTACCTTGCTGTTCTATCTTCTTAATGGGAACTCATGCAGGTTTTGCTATAAGCCCTTTTTGCAATCCAGGTCAATTTCCCTGCCTCTGAAAGTGGCCCGACCTGGTGCATCCCAGGGCAGGCTCAGTGCTGCGAAGCGCCGGCTCTCACCCTGCCCCAGAGCAGTGAGTGTCCCCTCACCAAACCTGGCCCCATAAGTGCCAGGTGCCTCTCCCAGGCTTGGTCCCAAAGCACCCTTCTGAGAATTCACAAACAGCTTCATGCCTTTCCCAAATCGTGTCTCTGGGGCCTTGCAGTTGCTGTTCTCCAGATACGCTCTTTTCTATTTTGCATCAGTTTGATTTGCTCTTCATTTTAAGATTGAATCCCTTGCCACCAGGTTTACTCACATATATATATATAATAGATTTATATCATATATATGTGGTTTGTACTTAAATGAAAGCAATGTATATGTTTATAAAATAGGGAGTGCATACACACTTGTATATATGTATACATGCACATATATAGGCAACTTTCTCCCTGTGGCAGTTTTCATGGTTGTACTGCATTTGCAGGATTGTACCTTCCCTGTCACACAGGCCCCCTGGTTAGAGTTAATGTCCGTGAACTATCCACCCTCCTGGAAGGGCTGACCTGTGCTCTCTGCACTGAAAAGCAGCTCCTGCCTTTCTTGGTGTGTCCTCCCTGGCCTGGAGCTTTTTCTTTTTTAACCCCAAACAATTTTTCAAAGCAGCCTCCTGGCTGGGAGTGCTGAGCACTGCCTTCGCAAGGGCTGGCTGGGACAGAGAGACCCAGGCTTGACCCCATCTCTGGTCCTCAGGCCAAGCTGGGCCCATCTTTGGGTGAATTCATTTCAGGCTGAACTTTGTGTGAACCTGGGCCCGAGGGGAAGGGAACCCGACAGAGCAAGGCTGACAGAGGCAAGTTCTGAGCAAACCCATCAGCCTGAGTAAATATTGAACAAATCCATGTGAAGGCTGGGATTGAAATGGAGCTGTCAGACCAGTGTAAACTGAAAGGATAGGTGAGCCCTCTGAAGAGCAAGGAAACATTCTGTACACTTACTTCTGCAATTGTTTCTTCCACCCCAGCCCTTTGCCCCAGACCTCATTTCACCTGCCTAAGAGGGTAATGCAGCCCTGAAGCTGATTGGCACTGAAATATCTGTGTTGGTGGAAAATAATAGCTGGGGGGCAGAGGGGAAAAGAAAGAAGAAAGGGGGCTGCACCGTGGAGTGGCCCTTTTAGTGTAATGAGCAGAGCGTGTGGGAGGGTTTACAGCTGGGGTCCGACATGAAGCAACAGATCAGAGGTCCCCCAATTTAAGCCCAGATGACCTATGCAGACTGAACCCTCAAAAATAAACATGCTGTATATTTGATATGGAGGCAAATGACATACACTGTCTGTAAACATACACAATCCAGATAAACTGACGTATGCCCAGCTCCCACGATTGAACCCAGTGGTGCTGCTGGGGCTGTGTGGCAGGGGACATGCCCGGGGGCAAGCCCCTTGCCCAGCAGGGAGCAAGGGCAGCTGCATTCACCCAGCACTTCCCAGGGCTGTGTGTCTCCTTCCCAGTTCTCCGCGGGTTTTAGTGACACCTAAAAATGTGCTTGCGTCAAAAATGGTGAGAAAACGTATCAGACATGAAAATCCCTCTCAGTTTCCGTGATCTAGGGTGTAGCGGCTCCCTTGGCCATGTTACCATGCTGGCAGGTGTGTGGACAACTTGCTGCTTTGGTGCTGCTCTCAGAAGATGTATCAAGCAGTGTTTTGGTTCAGACTCACCCACAGTGTGACAAAAACATCTTTTCCTCACCCTGCTCTCATTTTCTGAGATCCGGGGAGGGGGGTAGCTCCTTATTGATTTTGTTGTGTGAAACAAATTTGGAGAAACCCGGAAGGCTTCGACCCCTGTTGCCCATCACTTCAAGGCATCAAAGACTTTCAGGGGTCAGCAATAGCCAGAGTACAATCACAGAGGGAAGGTTTTGTTCCCCGGACAGAGACCCCCGGGAAAGCTTCACACCTTAAGTGTAAAGCCAGCAAAGTGGAGTTGAAAGTAAGGAAGTCTTCAGGTATTATTATTATTATTATTTAATAGAATGTCCTTTTCTGAGATCAAAAGGGCCTCACGTTGTGAGAACAAATGCCTTAGGAGAAACATTTCACACCGAGGGGTAAGGAACAGATGGCCCTGAAGTGTCTGCCGTGCAAGGCCAAATCACCGGGAGTGCCGAGGGCGTCTCTTCCCCATCCCCTCCTCCTGCAGGGGGACAACAGCTCCAGCACAGCGACCGCCATTAAAAATGTACAGGGTTGCTTCTCTTTAACCGGGATTTTCCCCTTCCTCTGGGATATTAAAGGCATTTATCTCCATTAGGAGGCGGCTTTGCCTGTGAGCGTAGAGGGGTCTTGGCTAATTTTCCTGCCCATAAAAAAATGCAATGCTAGGGAATCACGGACAGACGCACGTGGAGACAAGGGAATAGCCCCGTCGTTGTGTATCATTTATATAAAATAAAGGAGTGCGTGCAGGCCTCGTGTTTGCCATATAATCCAGTGGTGGTGCTAGGGCTGAACCCGGCAGAGTTCTGCAGGCAGCTCTGCCCGTGCAGCCCGGGCCGACGGCTGCGGGGGAAGGTGCGGGCCACACCTTCCCCGTCTCCCGGGGCGTGGGGCCGACACGCGTGGCCCTCGCTGCCCTGCGGGAGCGTCCGGTACCGGCCGTGGGACCCCCTGCCGCAGTTGTCCTGCGGGGCCGTTCAGCCGGCTCCTGCTTCACAGAGGCGCGTTTAGGGCTCCTGAGACAAAAGGGAGCGTGAGAAACCTGGAGGGAGAGAGCGGGGAGAGGTCCGTGGCTGCGGGAGGTGAGCGCGGTGAGAGGAGCCCGGCTGGCAGCGAGGGGACGGGGTGAGGGGGGCGCCCGGGGGGTTACATATGTAAGGGCGCATCGGCACCGTCTTTGCGGGCTCTTCCGGAGACTCCCTTTGAGTTTCAAATGGGAGCCGGGAGCCTTTGTTGTGCCCGACACAGCAGCGCTTCAGTAACCCCCGGCTTGTCCCGGCCTTTTTCTTTGCCCGTCTCTTCCCCGAGCGCTGGCCCCGCCCGGCCCGGCCCGGCGCAGCGCTGCTCGTCGGGGGGCGAGAGGAGCCGCGGCCCCTTCCCGGGTCCAGAGACAACAGGGGACGAAAACCTCCCCGATGGAAACCCACGAGCTGTCTGAAGCGCAGCCCCCCGTTCCCGTGAGACAGTTTAGATCACGCAGATTCAGCAGAACCTTCGATCGCCTTGGGCCAGCGAACAGGTTAAACCCAGCTGGCTGATGCCCGGCGCGCTGCGCAGCCTGGCTGCCTGCTCTTTGTTATTCGCGTTCCCCTCTCCTGATGTTTTGCAAACAGCTAGTGTAACAAACTCCTCTTTTCACCTTCCCCCGCACACACACACGTCTTTTTGTTGTCCCCGAGCTAACTGGACGCTCGAGACGTCCCCCGAGCCCGGCGGACGTTGCACGGGGCAGGGCTGCCGTGCCGGGCAGGAGCGGTGCTCCCCGCCGTCGGAGCCGCGGGGCCGGGCAGGTACTTCGCGGTTCCTGGCCCCGCGAACGCCCCCACCAAAAAGGTTTGCAAATGGGACGAAGCTAGAACAATAGTTTCTCCTGGCAGCCTCTCTGTTTACTTGTTTAGAAATCCCAGAGGCGTTTCGAGGTAAAAAGGTCAGAGCTATATCCGGGCCCGCGGCCCCCCCCGGCAGCGGAAGGGCTCTGCCCCCGCCGTGGCCGCGGGTCCCGGTCTCTCCGCGCCCTGGCCTTGTGCGCTGCTCACGCTCTGGAAGACACCCGCTCTCCTTCCAGGGGCCGCCTTCGGAAGCTGAGGAGATAAAACTAAATCGACGCTTCGTTCCGTTTTTGTGTTGGGCCCACCTTACAGAACCGTTCCGTATAATTGGGAAACTCGCCTTTCCCCCACCCCCAGACCCCAACTTGGTTCCAGTTAATGTCACTGCTTCGGTAGTGCAGAACTGCTTCCTTGCCGGGTTGCTTACACTGAGGAGGAGGATTTGCTGTTCTCGTCAGGCCCCCTTGCACTTCGCGTTGTAAAGTAACTCCACGTTTCTACCCGGTCCCGTCTGGGAGACTTGCTTTGAACTCCCCCGTTGCAGAGGCGAAAGCCGGTCCCGACCCTGCAGCTGCCGGTGCCAAGGCAGGGGTGGGGGGGTGTTGGAACGGCCCCGCAGGAAGCAGGATCGGGTACTTTGCCTGGGAACTCTAGCAGCAGACGGAGACCTTTTCCTTCCTCCTCCTCCCTCTGAGCCCGGGCTCCCCTCCCCGTGTCGCGCACTTCCCTGGACGGGAGAAATTTCCATTTCGCTTAGGGCCGAGAGGACGTGAGTGTGGAAAAAGTAAACTTTATTGGACTGAGGTAGTTTCATTTCGACATACAAAGCATGGGGAAGGGAGTGGAGGCAAAACAGAAGGTTCCGATTAAGAAACCACTTGTTTTTCACGATGACCTTTTTCTCTTTAAAACAAACTCTAACAAAAGTCGCCACTGTTTTCAGTTCGTCCTACTGTAAAGTTTCTGCTGGGAAAGGGAATCAATCAGCCATGGTTAAAAAATGTTTTTATCGGACTCCGATAAGCCTAAGAGGGTGGGGGTGCAAGGAGCCGTGCAGCTTCGCTCCAGGACTTCAGGCTTTCGAGACGAATAAATAGTAGGCAGTGCATCAGCGTCCGGGGATGCCAAGCTCCACGCTCCCCCGCAGCCGTGTTCCCGTGCGCTCACGCTTCGCAGCACGGTGACCCTTGTCCAAAGTACCCCGAGGTCTGCCTTCGCCTCATCTCGTTTACGCTGATAACACAGCGCTCCCCCAGGATTAGTAACAGCCCTCCCTCTCCCAGGATTAGTACCAGCTATAACGAGGAGCGCGTAGAAAACCACGTAAAGCAGCACTAGTGCAAAATGGTACCAAAGGAGTTGCATTTTTGCTTTGTGTTTGTTTGGGTCTTCCCACAGGCCTCTAGCGTCTTGGGCCCATCAGATCTCTTTCCAAAACACACAGAGTAAATAAAAGGGAAACAAAACAAAACACCCCAAACTTTTTTTACAATCTCTCTGGGAGGAAAAATGCATTAAAAGTAGCATTCCTGCAGACAAAAGTCCTTGTGCACACTTTTAAAACGGGAGAGAACTAAATTCGTTTTAAAGTTTCTGTAGTTGAAAGTGCAGTTCCTATTGGGGAGGGAGAAGGGAGAGGGAGAAACGTCCCTGAGACAAACGCCTATTGCTAAGGACAAACGAGGACACGGCTGCTCCTTTGGAGTCCAACGTTTTACGGAGGGTCTATAAATTAAGAGAGAAAGGCAAGGTGGAGAATTAGTATCACACGCATGGAGACGGCTGGAGCCAAGGGAGCTGCTCGGAAGGAAGCACGGCCTTGCCTCCGCGCGTGTGTGCGGCCGGGACGTGCGTGTTCGTGCGTGTGTGTCTACTCGGGCTGCGGGAGCAGCCGCCCCGGGCAGGCTTCCCTGCCCCTGCGGGGCGGCTCAGGAGGACACCGAGCTGGGGGAGGCCTCAGGTGAGGTGCAGTTGGACTGATCCGAGGCTTCACTCGCTTCCTTCGCTGACCTGGAGGCAGCAGCTGGGGCGAGACCCTCCTTTTCCCTCTTCTTCTGCTTCATCCGCCTGTTCTGGAACCAGATCTTGACCTGGGTTTCGTTGAGCTCAAGGGTAGCGGCGATCTCCACCCTCCGGGCCCGGGTGAGGTACTTGTTAAAGTGAAACTCCTTCTCCAGCTCCGTCAGCTGCTTGGTGGTGAAGTTGGTGCGGATGGTGTTGGGCTGGCCCAGCAGCCCGTACTCCGACACTTTGGCTGTAACGAGCAAAAGCCAACAGGGCAGGAGCAGCCAAAGCAGTCCCTGGCCGGGGCTGGAGGCCCTGCGGAAGCCCGATCGAGCGGGCTCTGCCCTGCTACCCCTCTCCTGGGCGTTTGGCCCCCGCCCCCCGGAGCGTCGTGCTTGCTCACGGAGCCCGAGCTGTCCCCTGGCTTCCCGGCGCGGGGTTATAACCTGAGGGGAGAGACTGCAGTGCTGCTCCCTTCGCTGGCACCCTGTCACCCCAGTTCCCCACAAACTGCCCTGAAACTTAACGTGCGTGGGAAGGAGTGGAAGGAGACAGGAGGGCCCGCTTGATCGTGGTGGGGGTGAAGGGAAGATTGCGATTTAAGGGATATTTTAGAGAAGGAAGTTGAACAATGGGGGACATGGGAGCCACGTCTGTGGAAGAAGCAGGAAACCCGGAGCGTTTCCTATTCCGAGCTGGGCTTGAACTGCATTGGGCCTGCGGGAAGGTGCGCTCAGGGTCCCTCCATCAGGTGTGTCTGCAAGATCTCTGGCTGGTTTTTCTGCAGCGCTGGACTGGTGCTTAAAAAATCGGGCCCGTGTTCCTCCAAAGGGTGAGCCCCGGTGCCTTGAGTACGAGACCCAGGGAAGGCAGAGACCCCGGGAAGGCAGAGAAGCCCTCCCCGGGGCGCGGCGCTGCCCCCCGCCTGCCCCGGCCCCGGGGGCACCTCCCCGCCCGCTCTGCGCGCCCCAGCCTCACCTGTCTTGGGCGGGTTCCTCTTCACTTTCATCCAGTCGAAGGTCTGCGTGGTGCCGGCGCTGGGACACGGCTCGGAGGGGCACGCGGGGTCTTTGTCCTCGCTCGGAGCGGGCGACAGGCTGCCGTAGAGGCCGGCCAAGAAGCCGGGCTGCTCCTGCCCGTAAAGGTGCTGCGGGTAGTGCCCGGCCGCCGCCCCGCCGTAGCCCTCCGCGATCGAGCCGAGGTGCGGCCCGGCGCTGGCCGCGTACCCGGCCGCCGGCAGGTACCCGGCATCGGGCTCCTGCGCGCCGAGGTAGAGCGGGGGCGGCCCGTAGCCGGCGCCGCAGGTCGCGGCCGGGTACCCGGCGGCCGGGGCAGCGCCCGCGAAGGGCACGGCGCGGCCGGCCGGGGCGGGGGCGAAGCCGGGACCCTGCTGCGGCAGCTGGGCGGCCGCGGCCGCGCTCCCCCCCGCGCCGAAGCGGCCGTCTCCGTGAAAAGTGTCAGTGGCGGGGCTACCTGAGCACGAGGGGAAGGACGGGGAGCTTTGCTCTAAGTGGTGGTAGGCGCCCGTCCCGCGGTTACAAATTGCATACTCTAAGAAGGAGTTCATCCTAGTATTGTCCATCTGCCACTGATGGAGGAGGGTCAGCCTGTTTTGGGGGGATTCCGCCTGCCCTACAACCTTTAGATAGTATGTCAAAGCTGTAAAACTTCCTTCCATGCATCGCTGGTCCTCGAACCCCGGAGCCTTCGGCGGGGCCGGGGTGGGGGCAGGGGGAGGCGGCCACGTGGCTCGCCCCCAGCCCAATGAGCGAGGGGCTCCTGAAGTTTGTCACATATCTGAGCTCATCCATCAAGGGCCTGACATTTGCATAACAAAGGGGTTTCAATCAAACCCTGCCCATCAATCTGATAACAACACGAATGCGTCAAAATCTTTCCTCAAAGACTTTAAAAGAGAGGAGGGAAGTGGGGTGCGGGGAGCTGGAGGAGAAGGGGAGGGGGGCTGGGGGAAGAATTAGCATTATCTGCGACTGTTTTAAGTGCTAAAAAGGCCCCCGAGTTATTCGATTAGCCAATTTCAACAGCACTTCCCCTTACCCAACTTAAAAAGGCTTTTCCCGACCCTAACTCCATCTGAGAGAAAGAAAGATGGAAAAAGAGGTAGGGAGGTCTGACTACTTCTCCCCTCCACCGCCCCAAGTACAAAAGGATGCTCATTTCTTCGTTGCGAAACTTTACCTAGAAAATGGCTTGAACGTGTTTGGAGTTTTCTGGGCTAAAAGCTCCTACAAAAACTATGCTCCATGTGCTTTAATTTTGCCACGCGGGCTTTGTGTCTAGGGCCAGTGTGGGTAAAAGCAATGTAATTAAATCAGTATTCTAATGAGACGATGAAATAAAGTTACGAAGACAGAATGTCTTTTGTTGGAGAGAAACCATGCCCAGCTTAGCAATTGGAGGAATGGAACCAAAAATTATCTGTGTCGGTGTAACCATCCTGCCCATCTTTTTATCCACCCATTTGTCCGTGTACCTACCTATCCCTACATTTACTTCTGAAAATATGATATGTTTTTAAGGGCTTTAACCAGTTCTGGAACTTCAGGCTCTGCTGTTCTACGGCAGACCTGGTTTGGTCTTTTCCTGAGTCTGCTGTAAGACCGGAGCTTTCCTCTAGCAGAGTCCCTGTGATGAGTAGGTGGAAAGACACTGACTTCAGTCCGGCCACTCACTGCTCAGAGAATGGAAACATAGGTAGGCAACATTTATTTACTTGTTAGCAGAAGGGAGACAAGAGCACCCAACAATATGACGCCCACAGTCATTTGTTACTTGTCAGGATATTTACTACTTATTCAGCCTCTAGGAAGAACCAGGAGGGCACTTTTTTTTTTTTTTAATCAGGCCAAAAGTTCACTTTGAAAGGCGTAAGCACGTTCTTTAGTTCAGAGGTTTGGCTGATGCAACCCGTTGGGGTAGCATTTGTTAAGAAACGGCAATAGCATCAGCTCTCCTCCCATATTCAAATGCCCTCGAGAGAAGACGTGATATTTAGTCAACTACGTCTCTCGCCCTTCAATAAAAAGAATAAAGAGAAACTATTTCCAGTGCCGTGTTACTACTTATTCATGTATTCTGCAGACTTTGCTGATGCTGAGATACTCAAGAAGAAAATACTTTACGATACAAATGTTCTCTGAAACTGGATACCTCTTTTTTTTTGCATAAAACAGAAAACACAGAAAGTGATTATAGAGATTCAAAGCAACTCTCACGTAATTTCCCTTGCAAAAGAAATCGGTTCCTAATTTGATTCCAGGAGTGCTTTTTGTATTGTATTGTGTTCGCGCTTAAATTGAATGTATTATATTTAAACGATACTTACAATAGATGATTTAAGAATGTAAAATGAAAAAAAAAAAAAAAAAAAAAAAAAAGGATAGATGTTTATTTCATCCTTGAACCATTTGTTTCGTATTGTCTGATAATTTTGCACCATGATCTCACTCCACTGTTACATTAAGGGGGTGCTTTATGTCATTAAAATACAGCTGTCTTCTGGAACTGCAAAATTAGCTCCAAGATAGCTCACTTCTGCGGAGTTATGGAAGAAAAAGTTTTGCTATTAAGCTCCACTCAGACCTGAGGCAGTTCTGGGGGGGTAACACAGCTTCTTTGGTGGACGGAATAATCGTATGGGACGGGATCAAAATTTTGGCCCTGGAACAGAGCAGAGATCCCGAGCCAAGCAGGAATAAAATGTGGTTTTTGGACCCCTGGAAGCCACTCCAAGCCATGGCTTCTTCGGGAAAAGAAGCTACCGAGGAGGTGGGCGTGTGAAGGCGAAGGTAGAGCAGAGACGGGGGTGCATAGAGGTGAAACCACTTCGGCTAAGGGTTTTCTTCCCCTCCGTGGAGGCAGTTGTCGCGCTCAGAGCATGGGGGGCTGGAGCCAATTTCCTCCCAGCAAGGGGACGTCGCCCTCCCGCTCGGGCGTTCGCCATCTGCTCGCGGAGCCCGGGCAGCGCAAGACCGGGCAGACTTCGGGGCGGCAGGTGCCGGGCTCCCCGGCCGGGGGCCGAGCCGCCTCCCGGCCTTCGGCGGGGCAGCGGCAGCCGCCGGCTGCAGCGGAACCGGGAAGCGGGCGGCGGGCGGGGTGCGCTGCGCTGCGTTGCCCGGCTCGGGGGGCTCCGCTTCGGCCCGCGCTGCCCCGGCGCCGCCTTCCTCCCCCGGAGCAACGTGCTCTTCCCCAGAATGCACGGCCTGTGGCTGCTGCGCGGCATTTTCGAAAGCCGCAGCAGCAATGAGCACGCGAGCACACTGGGAATCGCCGGGGAACCGCTTTTCCAAATTTCCCTCCTAGCGCTGGAACCGCTATCAGGTCACTGCTGTCGTTATGCTTGGTTTTCGTTCCCTTTGCGGAGAAGGTGTGAGAACCAGTTTCGATACTGCAGGTGAAAGAAATACCAGACTATTGGTAACAAGCAGTCGCCTGGCGAGCATAATGCTATTATTTAAACATTTATTCCGTTAAAACCCCTTATGGAAAGCTGAGAGAAGGGAGGTGGTCAAAACATCCGAAGAAAATGTGTAAGTGGAGGTTCTCAAATTACCAGAGCTTTGCCTCCTCCCTCACACCACGAAAATAGTTAATTAGCCTTTAGTCATATCTATTGCTTGATTTTCACTCACGTGCTAAGGAAGACAGTAATTCTTCTGCCCCACCCCACCCCCCAAACCGACGGGATTAAAACAAAATATCTCGAGATGAGTGAGCGGAGAGGGCCAGTGGGGAGGTTTCAGGTCTTTGATTCCTGGAAAAAGAAACTGCGTTGCCCAAGAGAGCGGTCGGTCAGTGGAGGAGGAAAGGAGGGAGCACAAGGGGAGCTCCCTCCTCGGCCTCCTTCCAGCCCGGGGCCTGGCACGCCTCGGGAGCCATTGCCACCCACACCCAGCCCGATAAGCAGATAAGAACCGAGAATAACATCACTTTTCCCGCGAAGCTGTCGGTGGCAGGAGGCTTCTCGTGCCCAAACGCCCCGAGTGCCCTTGGCCCCTCCGCCCCCCGCGAAGCAGAGGGCCGTGGTGAACAAAACGTAGGGCAGCTCGTGGGCTTGCTGCCCCGCTTGGAAGCACACCCGCGCGCTTGCACTGTTAACGAGGATGAGGCTTTGGGCCCCCTCGAGAAAACCACGCCTTTCGTTCCAACCCGATGAAGGCATCTTATTAAAATAAAGCTTTTATTGAGTGCAATGTCTTTCTTTTAGCGGCATAAAGCAAGCCCCGTGACACTCGGGACTGCAGCAGCCTGGGGAGAGACCAAAGGGAGATTTCGCCCTAAGAGCAGCTTTGCTTGCTGAGACAACTTGCCTGACACGAAGGATAAGGCCCTTCTGAAGGCGTTTCTTTCTTGTAAGAAATCTTTACCCGGGGCAGACTTGGGAGTTTTCTGTGCAGGCGACACAGAAGAAATGGAGCATTTCCAAAGGCTCCAGAGCACACAGAGTCTACAGATGCTTCATTTTGGAGTTTAAGATAACTCTCTGCGGAGAAAGTTTGTGTTGTGCGTAAGAAATGTCAGTTCTGGCTCCTCGTGGGGTGATTTATAAGAAGCAGCGATGACGCTCGGGATGCGTGTTTGGCTGCGGGCTTCGTTATCACCGAAAAGGACTTGTCCTTAGAAATTGTCAGAAATTTACAGTCTCGGTAACCGTGTGGCATCGTTAAATCATAGCCTACTAAGCCTGAGTATATTTGAGTCTAAAAACTGAAGAGAGAAAATAATAATATGGGGAAATGCTTCAAAGTTTGGGATTCCAAAGAAATGCTGAAAGGAATCCCTTGCATGAGTTACAAGCACGAGGCTATCTCCGTGCTGCAGAATGAATACGAGACACTTCAGATAAGATACAACGCTTCTTATCTGCCGCGCTCGGGGGCCGGCAGAAGGCCGGGCCAGGCCCCGGGGGCGGCTGGAGCGCGATGTCCCTTCTCGGGAATCTGCTGCGCCCCAAGAGCCGCCGGGCATTTGGCGGCTTGGCTTGGAGTCAGTTCGTGCAGATCTCTGGACGGGCCGTCACCATCCCCCGGGGGCGGATAGAAACCCTCTTAGCCGGTCAGAGAGACTTGGTTTCTGTTCTCGGCCTCTTGAGTGACATTTTAAGTGGAATATTTGGGTGAGAAAGAACTGTTTCTGTATTTCTTTTTCTGAGCGTGGCACAACCCCTTCAAATCCCACCTCCTCGTGCATCGAAAGATCAAACTCCTCCCGCTGGCTTCGGGGAACCTGTCCTTATTCCCTGTGATTCGCATCGGCTGTGCCTCCGTGATCCCCAGGGCAGAGGTGCCTGTGATCCAGTCCACTCGTCTGGCCACCGAGGTTCGCTTAAGCCTCGGGGAGGAGATGTCTGTGTCCCTCCTGCGCACAGGGGCGCCCTGCCCGGGGCGGCAGCCCCACTGAGGGGTGCAGGGCCGGAACTGAACCGGGGAGCCCCAAGCTCTTCGGGTTCACTCCGGTCCCTGCAGTTATCAGCACCCGGCGGACTAGAAGTGGGCTAGCTCCACCTAGACCCGACGTGCTTGGCTTTATTCACATCTTCATCGGTATTGCCGGTATTGGTAGGTCAGCATTAGTGATGTCAGCCGGCACGATTCTAAATAGTATCCCCCTGGCTTTGAGACCTAGGTTCACCTGGGTTAACAGCAGCGTTTCCTAAGGTAGTTCCTCTGAATCCAACACTCATTTCCCCCTTAGAAGGGAAAGAGTAACCGGCAAAGTTGGAGGCGGGAGGTGCCAGGAGGGTGAGCAGAGGAAAGTGCCCTGTCCCAGCTCCTTGCTTTGACGGTGATGGAGCCTTAGGAAAGTTTCTCAAGCTCTTGCCAGTCAGGACAGGGATGCATTCAATGCGGGACAAATGCTACGACTCAGCTGAGAAAACAGAGTAGTTCCCGGAAAGCCGAAGTCTGGCACCGGCAGCTCCGGAGGGCGGTCGGGGTGATTCCCCGGGAGAAGTAAACGCTTCCCTCCTCTCACATCAAAGGCTCGGGGCCTGCCACTCGGTCTCGCCCGCGTATCCTTCACAGAAGGTTTTCCGCCCTGAGCCTTCCCATGGCTCTAATGGGTTAGTTCAACATCTTCAGGGCTTCGAGTAGCTCTTTAGCAAACACATCCCCAGACTAGACCAGCACAAGATAAATATTACTTTAGCATCCCTACAACACGTGCGAGTGTATCTCATTTGCATATTTCTAGGTTAATAATCGTGAGGCAATTGCACTGTTTTGACAACGATCAAGAGCTGAATACGCTTAATATGCTTAATGTATGCCCTCCAGTTGCACAGAACAGAAGGGCAGGGTTGCAAATATGCATTCCCCATTTGTTTGACATTTTGAAGAAGGTAAAGAATGGCTGAACTGATGGCGAAATCTTACAGTCATTCAATAATTTAGATTTTATTGAATATTCCCCTTCTTTCCTCCGACATTTCAGTCTTGCTAATTAGGACAAATAAGAAAGGGCCTGCTGTTAGCAAGGATAATAACTGGCGAGGTTCCATTTATTAAGTCACTTTCCGTGGGTGTAGAATTGATCTGTGGCTGTGACTGGCATGCTTTCTAGACCTGCAGCAACTTTGAGAAGTCATTACGACCTGCAGAAGGGCCCTTGTTAGAGATTTGTATTGATAAGGTGTCAGGGTGTACGTCGGTGGAGCCCCCCGCTCCCGCCCCACCCCGGGTCTGCTCCTGCGTGGGCCGCGCCGCATGGGGGACACCGAGGAGGAAGGAGTGTGCGTCCCCCTCCGCCTCTCGCTTCCCCTCCTCCCTTCCACGCGGAAAGGGCGGCTGTGCCGTGGAGATCCGCTGCGAGTTCCATTCGCCAAGAGAGGCCGATCTACGCGGCTTCGGGTGAACGAGAACCCACCCCCCCCGGCCCCAGGCGCACGGGACGCGCACACGCGTGAGCCCGGCGGGGCACGGGAGCGGCCCCGGCCCGGGCCGAGGCAGCGCCGAGCGCGGGGGCTGCGCGCCCCCCCGCCACCGAACGCCGGCTCCGGCCGCCCCGCAACAAGCCCGTGCTCCGGAGTGCTGCGGGGCGGGGGGGGGGGCGAGGGGGGATCTGTAAAGCACTGGAACAAATGGCGCTTTGATAGACAGCGTCTGGCAGCGCCAACGCTGCCGCTGAGTATGTTCCAGAAGCTGGAGATATTAAATAAACTTAAAGATAATGAATAGCCTTCTGTGGGACTTGGGCTGGGCCTGGGCTTTCCCTTCCCCACCCCCACCCCCCAGCCTCCCCCGCCTGGCTCGAGGACTTCCAGAGCGAAGGAGTCGGGAGAGGGGGCAGCGTAGCGGGGGGCGACTCCCGGCCGGGGGCTGCAGCCCCCGCGGGCCGCGCACCGGCCGCTTCCTTTCGTCGACGGGAGGGTGCTTTTGGTAACGTTCACCTGCGTACCGTAACTGCCATCCACGTCCATTTTCAGTATAGACCGACTCCTTCCCGGAGCGAGCTGCTAGCAGGTCTGAAACGTCTGCTCGCTTGATTGGGAGGGAGGCCAGCGGTGTCATTCCGAGTGAAAAGGTAGCCGTAAAACCAGCCTGCCTTTGTTCCGGCGGGGAGCGATAACCCAGATCTTCGCACAGCAATTTCGAGAACATCTGTCGAGGGCTTGCTTTCTTTCGTTTTATTTCCTTTTACTGCCCGAAGCAGAAAGCGAGCCCGGCTCCGACGCCCCCAACACGAAAGCACAGAACGAGCGAGCGCGTTCCCAGGCCCTGGCCCGCGGGGGGGCGGCTCCGCCCAGCCGCCGGAGCGCCGGAACGGCCCCGCGGGACGGAGACCACGGCCCCGGGGAGCCCCGCGGGGCCGGGCCCCTCCGGGCGCGGCTCGCTGCCCCCGGCCGCCGCGGGCCGCCCTTCGCCGGCCCTCCTCTGGCCCTGGGGCCGGGGCCGGGGCAGCGCCGCGGGTAGGGGCCGCTCGGCTGCTCCCCGCGCCCCCCTCGGCCCCTGCCCGCGGCGCCCCCGGGCTCGCCCCGCGCGCAGACGCCCCCCGCCGGGGTTCTGCCGTGCCCGAGGAACCACCGGTGACTTAGCAAAGACGTAATGTGATTTATTTTGGGTGTCACCGCGATTGATTCCTGCGCTGACCCCCTTCCATTCATAAGCCTCCCCACCCCCTCCGCCTCGCGCCCTCCCTCCCTGATATGTGAGGTTTGTGTTTAAAATCGCACGTTGCTAGACCGCGTTCGTGAAGAGATCCGCGAGCCGAGACAGAGCTGCGCAAACTGCTGCGGAAGGAGACCGCAGATTTACGAGGCCGGAGGTTTTCTGGGTTTTGCTGCTGAAAAGACGGAGGATGAAAAAAGAATGCCTCTTTCAGGCTAATCTCTTCCCCCTCTGCCCTCTGTAGTATTTTTTTTTTGTTGGCCAAAATGATGGCTCACGCTACCCATGTTTTGCACTTACTCGAAATCCCCCTTTTTTCCGCCTTTTTTTTTTTGGTAGTCGGGAACATTTAAAACACTTATAACTGCGATGTGGCACGTTTCTATTTCCTGCTGAAAGCGATGAGAGACGGAGGAGTGGGCTCACGGCAAGGGGCAGCGCTGACCGCTCCGGGCCTGGCTGCGCGAACGGCTGCAGGGGGCTGCGCCCCCGCCCCCAGCACGGGAGCGGAATGTGCGGGGGCTCCGCGGCGCTGCCTTTGTGCTGCCTTCCCCTCGGCCCGAGCCGTGCTTACGGGAGGGAGTCACAAAAACACACCAGCGAGTGTTAGCATGGGAAACAAATACCGGGCTTCGATTTATTAAAAATAATAATAATAATAACAGTAAAAAAACAAGCTCAGAGGAAACGCAGACAGAACGGAACAGGGCAAATATTTCTGACTCACGAAGCCTTTTGCAGTATTAGTTGGGAGCAATTTCTTTTGTCCTCTCTCTCAGTGCACATGAACAGACTATAAAGACACCAGATTGCTGCAAATCAGGGAAGAGGAAGGAGACTGGTTTAGGAAAAAAAAAAAAAAAAAGAGAGAGAGAACAATTTCGAATGAAATATATAGCAACCCACGTTTCTTAGTTTTGTAAAGGCATTTATTTACTCTATGAAAATAATGTACAATAAATAATTTGTCATTTACTATTAAAAGATTTTAATAAATAGTCTACATCTAAAACTTAAAAAGAGGAAAGAAAATTCCTCTGTTTTATTATTATTATTATCATTATCATTTTATTAGGAAATCTAAAAGTCTCTTTCTGATTCCTGAGAAAGTCACTTGAAGGATTTACAAATGTTTTCTCTCGAGGCCTGACATGTCTGATGTGCGTGAGAACAATCGGGCGCCGTCTTTAAAATAAATAAGAAATAAGCCTGTAATCAAGAACCTGGCTTTAATTACAAAATAATAATAAAACCCCTACTCTTTTATATGAGCCTTGTAAAATAAATACTGCGACTGTGATTCGGGTCCTGCAACGCGAGTCTCGGAAGAAAGAGTTTGGGGCGCGGGGGGGGGTGATTGAACGAATGGTGGCTCGGGGGCGTTTTCGGGGGCGCCCCCCCCTCCCCGCAGCCGGGGGCAGCTGGCGGCGGGGCCGGGGGCGCCTCGGCCTGGCGGGGCAGCAGCGGCAGGCGGGAAGCGGGCCCGCTACTGGAAATTCAGCTGCTGCAGCTCTGCAGCGCAAAGTGCGCTTGCAAAGAAGTCCAGGTCTTCCTCGGAGAAGTGGACGGGGCTCCCCAGGGAGTCCTGCAGGTCGGGGGAGAGCTGCAGGCAGGGCTCTGCCGAGAAGATGCCCAGCTCCGGCAGCGAAGGCGAGTCCCGGCCGCCGGGGCGGGCGCGCTGCGGGCGGGAGGCGGCGGCGCGGGGCTGCGCCGGACTCCGGGGGCCCCCGGGCGGCTCAGGGCGCGCCTGGCCGCGGCTGGGCCCCATCGCGGGGCCGTCCTCGGCCTCGTCCAGGGGGTCGCTGCCCTCGTCCGGGCCGGGGCAGAGGGCGTCCCCGTCGGGGGGCTCTTTGTGCCGCGTCTGCCGCTTGTGCTTCATGCGGCGGTTCTGGAACCAGACCTTGACTTGCCGCTCGGTCAGGTCGAGCAGAGCCGCGATCTCCACCCGGCGGGGCCTGCAGAGGTATTTGTTGAAGTGGAATTCCTTCTCCAGCTCCAGGAGCTGCGTGTTGGTGTACGCCGTCCGGAGCCTCCTGGAGCCGCTGGTGTCTGCGAGCCCCTGGGTGTCTTAAACACACAAAACCGCACGTTGCAAAAGAGGGAGGGGGGCCGGTGCGCGGATGGAGGGTCTGGATCCGTCCCCTCCTTGCAGCGGGCAGGGCAGACCGTGCCCCGCACTACCGAGCGGGGGTGGGGGGAGGGTTGGGGAGCCGCTGCGAGAGAAGATAAATGTTTAATTAAGCTCTTCCCACTGTGGAAGAAGGTTGGAAATCGCTCTCCGGTACCCTTGCCCCCAAGGAGGAGAAAGGATTTTGCTCCCTGGCCTCTCCCTTTAGAGACCTTTCTTCTCTGCCCCCTTCGCAGACACACAAACATGGGGAATTTCGACCCTTTTTTTTTTTTTTTTTTTTTCCCCGCCAGTAGGTTAGGGACTGATGCTGTGGGCTTCGATTCCTGTATTATCTGGCCAATGTGGTGTCCGCCTTTCTGCCTGAACATTTTTTTTACCTGAACGGTGCTAGGAAAATACATAAACAGTTAATTACACTTACACATTTTGTCCCGGGGGAAGGAGAGTCCCTGGCCAGGGTTACTGAGCTCCCTGGCCAAGGGACGCCTTGGAGAGATGTTAGTTTGCCTGGGGGTTGGAGGATTTGGGGGTGTATCAGTTTTGCGATGGTGAGCTGTCTCTCCCCACTGTGCTGGTTGTTGGGGAGCCCTGCTCTCC
Source organism: Aythya ferina (assembly GCF_964211825.1). Classification (NCBI taxonomy): domain Eukaryota; kingdom Metazoa; phylum Chordata; class Aves; order Anseriformes; family Anatidae; genus Aythya; species Aythya ferina. The sequence continues at coordinate 7,459,692 of NC_140321.1, forward strand.
GTCTTTCTGCCTCCTCATCTTGCTCGCAGCAGCCTCAGAGTTACCCACCCGTCTTTCTTTCCTCCCTCCGCTCTTTTTTTTTTTTTTTTTTTTTTTTTTTTTCCCTCTAGGTTGTAAGGAAAATCAAGGCTGGGAGGGAAAGTCAAGAAAATGGAGCTGTGACTCAGCTGCCAAGTCCCCCCGCTGTAGCTCATAAAAAGCCCGACTCCCCTGGAAATCTCTTTGCTTTCGCAGAAGTTGCAGCAATTTCTCTTTTATTTGCGGGGGGGATAAATACCCGTCCCCTCGGCGGTGTACATTGCTGCGGTGCATTTTATTGCGTGACACAGTTTCGGGGAGGCAAAGTCTGCTGGGGAGCCAGGGCAAGGCTGCTGGTGGGACGGCGGGGACTGTTCATCATTCGAATCCTCTCCGATTTCAGCAAACACCCCCTCATCCCCTTATTATACGAACCTGCAGGAGATCCTGCGGCAGGGATCGGCAACGAGGAAGATGATGGGGGGGAAGAGGAGGAAGACGAGGATGGAGCCTGGGTTGCTTTCTTGGACGATTTCTTCTCCTTCATCCAGGGGAATTCCGCTGCCAAGGGGCCGGGCTGTGCCGGAGGCTGGGGCTGGAGCAGGCCATGATATGCTCTTTTTTGGCTCCTCGGTCTTCCTTGGCTGCTGGAACAAGGATTCAGGCTGAGGACGGTTTGCTCAAAAGGAGGAGGAATTAATGTCGAGTTCTTGATTGATGAAGTTTGAAATGTCTCCAGGACAGCGGGAAGAGACGTCAGGCACTCTGCGAGCGAAGGCTGGCTATTTATAAACCCGATCTCCCTCTCAAATTCAAAATTCATGGCTTTTCCAGGGCCCAGGCTTTAAAAAGCGGGAGGGGGGGAGGAAGGAGGAGGGGAAGAGAGGAAGAAATCTGAGGGCCTCAGTTTTTATGGCAGTGATGATGATGGTTCTCGGGCTTTTTATAATTGTTATATTGCTGATAATACAGGCGTATGGGGACCTTGCTCTATTAAACTCGAGACTGGGGCGAAATTGCAGCCAATTCGTGGTCACGTGGCCATCCGCGGCCAATGGCAGGCGGGGTCTGGTGGCAAACAGAACGCATTATTTTCTTTAATTGATTAAAAAAAAAGGCGAGAGAAGATCCCCAGAAAAGCATCCCCGCCATCCCTCCTCGGCGGGCTGCGGGAGGCTCCGCGGGGCCAGCAGGCAAGGAGCTGCTGCCCGCACTGCCCGCACTGCCCGCACTGCCCGCACTGCCCGCTCTGCCTGCACTGCCTGCACTGCCCGCTCTGCTTGCACTGCCCGCACTGCCCGGTGCTGCCCGCAATTCCCGGTGCTGCCGGTGCCGGGCGGCTCCGCGGGGACACCGTCGCTGGGCTCGGGACATTTGGTTCCCCCCGGGGGAGGCGGACGTGGGAAAAGGGCCTTTGCCTGCCCGAGGTGCCCTCCCGCAGCCGGGGAGAAGGCCCCGAACCGCAGGCGAGCAGGGCCCTCGACACCGCCGCGGGTACGGGCCCGCCGTGCGGATGCGTTGTGGGACGGTCCGGTCCGCAGGTTTGTGGCTGAGCCTGGGTATGAGGCGCTTAGGAAATCAAGTAATCGTTTACGTCAAGTCCAGGTAGATCGGCCAGATTTACCTCGTTAAACTACTTTTAAAGAAACAGCGCAATCCTGCTTCCAAAGCGACACTCAACGCACCCTTTACGCTTTCCTTAAAAGCCAAATGTGTTTTTAAGGTCACAGATACCTTTGAAATCGCATTTCTGCCTTCCCATCCTTTTTCTCCCCGTTTCTCCCTGCCAATGAACAGATCCACTTCCAGAGTTTACAAAATAAATAAAATGAAAAGTCATTTCCCAGGATGATTTTCTTTTTTTTTTTTCTTCTCTCTTTTTTTTTCTTCTTTTTTTTTTTTTCTTCCTTCCTTTTTTTTTTTTTTTTTTTTTTTTTTCTTTTAAAGTGGCCAGGTCCACACAAACCGAAAAAAAGAGAGAAACGATCAATCTTTTTCTCAAAAGAATTTGACAGCTCAGCCTAACTCACTCAGCAAAGAACTTTGGCTTTTGCTAAGGAGTTACTTCAAGCAAGAAAGAGTCGAAAAGTTTAATCCAGGGCCCAGAATTTGGGAAGTGTAAAAAATAAAAAATTCTAGGAAAAAAAAAAAAAAAAAGTTGCCTGCTGCAAAATGGAAATCTGGCTGGGTTTTCGTTTGTTTGGTAAAGCTCCATTTCTCCCATTTTGCAGCAGAGGAGGATTGGCAGGCTGCATTCACACAGGGAGAAGCCTAGAAACTTTTGTCAGTTAAAGCATCCGTGTGGGTGGCACGGGTTTTAGAGAAACACATAATAAATCTAAAGCTGAACTAGACACCCAACCACAGTTTAGCAAAATGACAAATAAAAATTAAAATAATAATAAAAACTAAAATTAAAATTACAAAACGCACTTCGATTGAGGGCTTTAGAGTTTGGTAGAATTTCCCTAAAGATTTATTATCCGTGTACGTGGTCATCGAAATAAACATAAATCCTGTCAGATAGAGACTGATGTCCTAATTCATAGTTTGGTTTCCGATCATTTCTTGCTTTTTTTGGACTGAAGTGGCGTTTTGACGGTTTCAGGCTTTGTCTTTAGGCTCCTGGTTCCTCGTTGCTCTCCGAGGGACGCGCGGTGTGGTTCACCGGGGGGCTGGGATGCAGCAGAGGAGTTTGGGGTGTAAAAGGGATGCTGCCCCAACGGGATTCACTGCTTTTACTGACACTGAAGTGCCGAAACAAAACAAAACGAAACAAAATACAACCAGGAAAGAGCAATTTTTTTTTTTTTTTCCCACGCACCATGCGGAGGCAACAGGAACAAAAATAAATCCCCGTACTCAAGGGGAGAGGCATCGCCCAGCAGCAAGGAATCCGCACGGGTAGCGAGCGGTTCGGAAACGCACCCGTTTAAGACAAAGCCGTGTCTGCGCCCGCAACGGGGGGACACAGATCGGGCCGGAGGCTGCGAGGAGTTACAGGGCCGGGGGCAGGCGAGAACCCCTCTGACGGCAGCACGAGCTGTGCCGCGCTGCGTGCTCGGTATTGGCTTCTCCGTGCCGATTTTTAACCAGTTCCCGGGAATCCCTGCCACAAACCCAGCAAATGGCGACCGGGACGTGGCACTGAGAGCACCGCATTCAGCGACAGGGGAAAGAAGCCTCCCCCGAGCCGCAGCCCAGGCCAAGCTCCCTTTATTTGCCCCGATCCCCAGCGCAGCGCGCACGCTTTTGTGCTTTTACGTGACAGCCTCCCCGAAGGGAGGGTCGCTCCCTGCACGGGTCGGCACAGCCCAGCGGCAGCGCCGGGAGGAAAAGCGGCCCCGGGGCTCCGTGCCGCCCCGTGCCGTCGTTGTGGTTGTTACCCTGGGACCCGGCGCCGCTTCTCCGCCGGCCGGGCACGCGGCAGGCCCGGTCCCGGTGGCGTGGTGCTGCCGGTGTTCCCCGGGACCTCCCAAAGCCCACCCCGCCCGGCAGCGGCAGCACCTCCACCTCCACCTGCCCCAACCCCAAGGGGAGGGCGCGTGCCCGCGGCCGTGCCCGCGCAGCGCCTCGGAACTCTCCGCGCGCGGCCCGCGCCCTTTGTGCGCCGCCCGCCTTTGTGCTCGCGGCGGCCCAATGGCAGCGCGGCCCCGCGCCACGTGACCCCTTTGTGCCGCGGGCGGGAGCGGCCCCGGCCCCGGCCCCGGCCCCGGCCCCGGCCCCGGCCCCTCCGGGACCTCGCTCGCTCCTCTCCCCCCCCCGCTCCCTCTTCTGCCCGTTCTTCTCCTTCTATTTTTTTTTTTTTCTTTTTCGTTTTCTCTTTCTCTGCTTTTAAATCCGACTGATGGGACGAGATAAAATTGATAACAGAAAGTTTATTCAAGAATTGCTCGACAGACGACCCTTAAGCAAGGAAATAAAATAACTACTGTAAGAACAAAGAAAACTCCGGAGAGGAGGGCGAGGTGGGAGGGAGGGGTCAGCTCTAGCTCTTCTAACCGGGACTACACAATTACAGGCTGGTTCTGCTCTCATGCCTCCAGTAGAACTAATTACATTATTCATAAGTACGAAGGTAACATAAAACTACTGGTCTTTCTAAATTACAATAACTAAAATAAGCTTGTTGTACAATGACGAGGAAACACAATGTCCTTTATAACAAGTAAATACTAAAAAAGTACAATTTGATTCTTTTTTTTTTCCTCATATAAATACATAATATTGGGGATAAATAATACAAAAAGGAAAATATTTTAAACTGGCTATAACCAATAAATATATATGAATGTTCACCAGAACACACACCTATTGAAGGACATCTCGACTGAGTTGGACGGACGCCCTTCAAAGTTGTTTTTATACCCATTATATGTAAACTCTAAGTGCAACAAAGATGTCCAGACAAGAAAGCATTAGCAAATACTAGAGATCCATTCACTTCTGCTTCTATTGGAGGACATTCCATTTGTTCAAATATACCCTGTTTTCACGTAAGGTCAGGAGAAGAGGAGTAAAGAAGCATAGGACTTCTAAGTCTTAAGATTGCTTTTCTGTCAATGAACCCTAAGAAACATCCCCCCACTCCCTCCCCACCCCCCCGAAAAAAAAAAAAAAAGTCAACCAACGGTGTCATCAAATGGAAAAATGGAAACTTCACATCATCAGTGGCAAAGGTGGAAAAATATTCAGACCTGTCAACTCTTTCTTCCTCTCTTTGGACTGCTGTTAGTGTGGGTGGGTTTTTAGGCATTTCAGAAACTTGTTTCCTGAACCTTTTGCAATTCTTAGACCTCTCTTATTCTATTTTTTTTTAAATTATTTTTGAGAGGGGAGGTGGGGTAAGAGGGGAAGAGTGTGAATTCTACATGTTGGCAGGTGTGTATATTTGCAGTTTATGTGGGGATTTGTGGGAAGTTACTCATCAAAAAAGGATGCCCTTCCTCTGAAGGCTGGAAAGGAAAGCACAACATTTTTCTAGAGAAGAAGTTGAAGAGGAGGGTAGTTTTCTTGGGAATCTCTTTTGATTGCCTATATGGACAGGTGTGTAGGTTTCTGTAGATGCAGAGACACCAACTGCTTAAGATTTGGCTGGCTGGCTATTCTGCTGTCCACTGTCCAAGGATTACCATTGGTAATCGGTAGTTTGTTTGAAAATTAAGGATGTTGCTGCTAAAAAATCTGCTAGATTCCCACAAATCTACCCGAAAACAGCTTCAGAAGCATTTGTGTTGACCCACAGGAGGTATATCTCTTCAGAGAGAAAGCTGCTTTTGTCAGTAAATACTGAAATGATTGGAAATTGTGCCTAACGGAACCCAGAAATAATAACGGTAAGCACAAAAACCTAAGAATGAAAGAAAAAAAACAACGAAATAAAAAAAAATTAAATAAATAGCTTGACACAAATGCTTCTGAAGCCAGTCCTGCCCTCTTCGCCTCCTCTCTGTCCCGTGTCTGGGTCCCATCCAGTTGGCTCGAGCCTGTCCCTGCTCCCTATCACAGGTGGGTCAGCTTGGGCGCCTCTTGGATTCTGCCCTGAGAAGATGCGTGGTGTGTGGAAAGGTCTGTGTAGGTGGGGTGGGTCTCGCATGGTCCGTGGTGCTGGCTCGGAGGCATCTGCGGAGGCCCGCTGTAGTCCATGCTGGCTGCCTGGGGATGTGGCAGGTGATTGAGGCCGTAGAGGGACGGGCCAGAGGTGGGCATAGAATCCACATAGTTACCTCCAACATAGACGGGACTTCCCTGCATACTGGGAGTCCCGTAGGCCACCCCATTCCCTTGTAACACGTGGGGGTCGTACTCAGGGGCCGTGTTGGTGTACTTCTGTTGGGAGGGGCAGCCTTTGATGGGGTTTTGGTAGTTAGTTGGCATGGCATAGGCATTTTGGTGGGGCTTATTGAAGGAAGGCGGTGAAGGGGCATCGTAGTTACTGCTCATGGTGTGCAAGGCATTCATAAATCCGGCAGAGGATTGCATTGGCTGGGGCGGGCTGCTGGTGGGGGAAGGCCCTCCAGAAGAAGACCCCATGCCTTTTGACTTCTGATCTTTCTTATACTTCATCCTTCTGTTCTGGAACCAGATCTTGATCTGCCTCTCACTGAGGTTCAACAGGTTGGCCATCTCCACACGGCGGGGTCTGCACAGGTAGCGGTTGAAGTGGAATTCCTTCTCCAGCTCCACCAGCTGAGCACTGGTGTAAGCTGTGCGGGCTCTCTTTGAGGCCGAGGAGCCTGGAGGGCTTTTCTCGCCACTGCAGGTTTCTGCTGGCCGCGAAATGAAATAAAAGATAATTACTTACATGCAGAAATTGAATGCATCGTTTCTTAATAAATCCTGGAACAGGCACAAGAGTTCGACCCCCCCCTTCCCTCACCCCCTTGCATTAGCCTGCACTCCATAATCATGTCATTTATTAAGAGTTCTGTTCTCCAAAGCTGCCCCTGGTTTATGAAAATTTGATCATGTCATGTAGAAAAGGATTCCAGGGCCATTTATTTAGGAGTCGATTATTTTCAACAGATAATTTTGAGAAAATAATATTTGGCAGGGGGGCACTCACTGCAAAGCCAATTAATATTAACATGGGTCAGTGTTGGGAGGTACTTTGTTTATTAAGGTGTTAATACACACACATACACATCTTGTGTGCGGCTCATATTTGTGTAATCGAAATATTTACACGCACATTGTTTAACACCAAATTGCATTTGTACCTATGTTTTTGTAATATAAGCATGCATGTACTAGATAAACAATACTACTGTAGTGAAGTGCATGCTGCAGAGCTTTTTCATTTGTCACAACAGTGCTATTTTCATACTGATTTTTTATCTGGGATTGCATTAGAGATGCATGTGTGTATGCATGCAGAAATATCCTTGTATTTATGCATATGCTCCCTACAGGCACACACAGTCAGAGAGCACCGTGTTTACTGCTGTGTCTGGAGGCAGAGAGGAAGGAAGAAAACAAGCACTTGGCTTTCTCATCTCTAGATTGATCAGAGGTGCACATCACTGGGTGTCTGCATCTGCATGGCCAGACATTGGCTGTGTACAGCCGCCTGGCTGCACTTCCCCGAGGTGCCCTGGTTATGTTCAGAAGAAACCGAGGGTTTGGTCAGCACTGCAGGATGGGCCAAGCCTGCTTGGCCCAGCCGGTGTGTGTGGCTAGTGGCCTTGGGATCATGCCCAGCACCTGGATCCTTGCTGGATCCTTCCCCCCCATCCTTCCTCCAAAAAAGACCCCTCTGGACAGTGGCTCTGTTACCTGACAAGTTAGGAAAGTGGATGGTTAGAAGAGGAGAACAGTGTACCTGTGCTAGGGGAAGTGTTTTTCTGTTTGGAGTTTTGCCTCGATTCTTTCATCCAGGGGAAAATCTGCTTGGTGAGACTGGCATTTGCACTGAGGTTGGCTTTGCTGGGGGCACTTTTACTGCTCCCTGACTGGTTATTGCTGTTGTTACTGGTGCTATTGGTGGCAGGGTTTGGGGGCGGCGAGACAGTTGGAGGTGGATGGTGCTCCTGGGGCAAACTTGGACGCATGCAGCTCCCATTCAGGTCTTTACTTTTTGCGTGAGGGGTTGTGTTGCCAAGGGACTGGAGGGAACAGGCAGACCTCTGGTAGTCGCCCTCCACATGAGAGCCTGGCTGGAAGGGCTGTTGTGGACCCTCGTAGCCGAACCCGTTGGTGCTCCCATAGGAGTAGCCCCCAAAGAGCGTGGAGCTGTCGTAGTACGTTGTCTTCTGCATCTCTGGGATTCCTCAAAATGATTTTTCTGGCTACCAGGGTCTTGACACCCCTATGGCAGAACATTGGCACCCCAAGGCCACGTGACAGGCCGTTTCCAGCTGTCTATTGGAAGCTGACCTGAAAGGTTAGGAGAAAACACACAATAATAGTACCCAGCCTATGAATCCATCTTGGGGCCTGAAAGGCACATGACATGAATAGGGTCCTGCAGAACAGGGTGAACAGATGCTTTGAGCAGATTTTGTCCTGTGTGCAGCCTAAGAAAGCTCATCAGATGTTTTAGTGCAAAAATGTTGAGCTGATTTTTGGGGATAGTTTTCCTGGTTGTTGTTTGTTAGCCCCTTTTTTTCTCAGAGCATAACAACAAGGTTGTATAACTACGCACATGCTCAGTAAGTACATGTGGTTACATCTTTATATGTCTATTTACATCTGTATTTATCACTCATCTCTCTATATATACACATAGGAATACACACATATACCCACAGAGGGGGGGTACACATGCAAATCCATGTGCAGTTGTGCACATTAACGTAAATACAATAATATGGAACAGATAATTGCTAGCTACAAGCATGAGAAGAATGAGATTCATGCCTTCTTATCCCTGACCTATTAAAATCAGCCGTTCACGGACATAAAAAACAGCAGCATGTTTTAGAGTCAGAACAGTATGCTAAGTTTATTGTTAGGCCACTCTCTGGTATAGTTGTTCTAAAACTGAAAATAGCCAATAGTTGATATGTTTTATCCAGGTAAAAGTGTCCTGACACAGTTGGCTCAATTTGCTGTTTACACAGAGACTCACAGTGTCTTTGGAATTCGAGGCAAATATTTTAAGCAGATTTAAGCAGGGGCATGAATTCAAGAATGTGCTTCCTTCGGCCTGTTTGTTGGTCTCTCTCTCTCTTTCTTTGGCAGCACAGGTTGCATTTAGAAAACATACCCTTTTGTTGCCTGCACTGCTCCATACTCATTGCTCTTGAATCTGGAACTATTGTTGCCAAGATGTAATTCCAAAAGCAGTTTAATTGCCTTTTTTTTTTTTTTTTCCCCTTAGAAAACAAATGTGTCACCAGACCATTTGCTCCTAACTTTGTAGCCTGTCCATTTTCCATAATTCCTCTCTCCCCAAGTCCAAGCCCTAGAAGTATAAAAACCCAATTCAAAACCTCAGATCACAAAATGAAACCTTTCTCTTTTCTTTCTCTCTCTCCATCCTTTTCTTTCTCTTTCTTTTTCTTTCTTTCTTTCTTTCTTTCTTTCTTTCTTTCTTTCTTTCTTTCTTTCTTTCTTTCTTTCTTTCTTTTCTTTCTTTCTTTCTAGCTTAAACTTTCTCTACAATGCAGAGTAGAAATGCCCTCAGAAATATGAAAACTATTATTACTGAAAATAATCTGATGTGTAGCTAACATCTTTTAAAAATGCAGTAACTTCTCTCTGCAGCTCAGAGTTTGCAAGGAGCCACTGAACATTTTGTTTTGAAATTGATATCCATTGTATATTTAATTGTATCTATTGTATATTTAATTTTATCTGGGCTCTTTCATTCTCTAAAAATAAAATAAAATAAAATAAAATAAAATAAAATAAAATAAAATAAAATAAAATAAAATAAAATAAAATAAAATAAAATAAAATAAAATAAAATAAAATAAAATCTGCAGAGATGGAATCTAATGTGATATTTCTGAGTACTGGGGTTTAACAGAAGCCACAGCTCAACAATAAATAACATCTTTTTTTTCCCTTCCCTTCTCTTCCTTGACTACTGTGTTCCTCTGCCATGGCAGATGAAACCTCCGTATACTTCTAACACAGCTTCAGACAGTGTCCACGAAGGGACTGGTTTGCTTTTTACACTGATTAAATCCTTTATGCATTCCCAAATATGTATTGTATCTTCCACCGAGATGTGTTATTGTCTATAGGGAGAATTATATCTTTGCTGGGAGTTATTCTCCTCTGGTTCCCGCACCATGATAAATAAGTCTTATTAAAAAGTATACTCCAGTACCCTAGCTGAGAAGCTGTGAATTAATTAACAAACAGCAGCGCTGTTATTATGAATAGGTTTGCTGAAAATGTCTAGAAGGGCAGAGGTGGGAATTTCTCCAAGGCCTTCCTGTCTGGCATAGGTTTCTTAAAAAAAAAAAAAAAAAAAAAAAAAAAAAAACCTGAAAAGAGAACCGAGTGAAGAGGTTCAGCGAAAACAGCTAAAAATAACAGCGATTAAAAAAAAAAAAAAAAAAAAAAAAAGCCCATAAAATAAATTTACAACCCCCTTTGCCCAAAAGCTCTCTCTTGCTTGTGGCTTCCAGAGATTTGCTTTGTACCTCATCTCTCAGCGCCTCACAAATGCCACTCATTTATCTTTGCCGAGGACGGCCGCAATCCTAATTATTTACTCCAAGGAATTGTTTTAAAAAAAAAAATCTCAGGCAGAATAATAAATATTCGATTATCTCCTGTTCCAATTAAAGCCGGGCAGGGTCCTTGCCGGGGTCTCCTCGCGCTCCAAGTTTCGCTCTGCCAGCCGTAACGTTTAACCACAACTCCTCGCCAGGAACTTTTGGGGGCGAAGCTTCGGGGGCATGGAAATAAAATCGGGGAGGGGAAAGGGGAGAGGGGAGAGGGCTGCGGGCGAAGGGAAATCCAGCGCCCGGGGGAAGAAGGTAGAACTCTAAGGCGGATGTCTTCCTCTGTAAAACCTTTCCCTCCATGTTGGAAATCCTAAATTCCCGACCTGGCTCTGTTTATGAAGAAGAGCAGCGCCTTTCCCCTCTCCCCGCCCCCTCCCAAGGAATATTGCCCGGAGCCGGTGAAAACAGGAATAGCCCGGTGTTTAATTTAAATTATTATCGATAATAAATATTCTACACATGCCCTTAACAATAAGTCGGCTGCTGAGAAAGACCTCAGATCCCAGCGACTGCCTTGCGGTGCATATGCCTGGAAAATAGAGACACATTCCTAAAATTTCCCTTTTCCCTCCCCCACAACCGAGCTTCACACCAAGCAGAACTCCCCAGTTATAAAGCAGAGGAAAAGGCCCTGGATGAGGGCTGCAAAAGAGCCTCTGCGTGGAAGGAAGCTTAAAGCTTGTGAACTCTTCTTGAACCGAGATTGGAGTCATATGGTCATAAATCATTGGGACATATACTCCGCCATTCACAAAGTGATAGCCTATTTGAGTCCGGCTTACCTTAGTCTCTGACGAGCAAAGCACAGGCAGACATAATATATTTTCACATCCAGCATCCACGCAATCAATAAGCAAGGAATGACCCCCTTCCTTTAAAAACGTTAAAGGAGTACACGAGAGGAAAAAATCCAGCATATGTATATATAAATGTATTAAAAAAAAGCCAAAACAGGGGGGAGGGGGCTCAGCCAGTGGAGCTTTCTGTTACGGCAGCTCAAATTGTCTCTGTCTCCGTTTGGGAAGAAAAAAAAAATCAAGATGCTTTCCAGCTTCCAAGATGTGCAGAAAAACTGAGGGCTTTGAATGGACAAACCCTGAGATTCTAGTTGCCCTATAGACTGGTACGCTCTGCTCACTGATAACAATGGCCTCTGCTTTACCACAGCAAAGGGGAAGAAGGGAAAGGAGAAGGGAAAAAAAAAAAAAAAAAAAAAAAGAAAGAAAGAAAAGCTGAACACAACCACCCCCCCCCCCCCCCTTTTTAACTATGCAGTGCTTGGCTAGGATTAAAATAATAACGAAAAGAATCCAGGCTAAGGGGAGGGCGGGGGGCGAAGGGGAAATAAAACGGAGGGGATATTTAAAAATAAAGATTTGGGCTGGATTGCTGGGCAAAGCCAACGAGCCTCCCAAACAGCGTCACTAGTGAAAAATTATGCTAATTGCAGACGTGGTGGACAGAGGCCTAGACAGAAAGATAGCAAAGCTTGCCTTTGATTCACGTGTTTAACAATTAGGTGTCAATTTATGCTAATAAACCGTTTCAACATAGTCATGGTGTGTCCCCCCCCCCGTTGCCGGCTGCAGTCGCGGCGCTTTCAACAGCCGCCGCTGCCCCTCCGCGGCACTTCGGCGGCGAGAGGCCCCCCCCGAGACGGCCCAGGGCCGAAGGGGGGCTGGGGGCTGGGGCGGGGGGGCTGGGGGCGGCCCCGCAGCCTCTCCGGGGCGCGGGGGGAGCCGGGGGGGGCCCGCGGAACTCGCGCGGAGTTCGCGTCCCGGCCGCTGCCTGCGGGCGGCTCCCGGCCTCGCGGGGGGGAGCTCGGGGGGGTCGGGGCGCGAGCACCGGAGGGCCGCGAAGGCTGAGGCCGGGTGCTGGGGCAGCCACGGGTGCCGCTCGGGGTGCCCGGCCCAAGGCGCACGCCTTCCTCCTCTCCCAGAAACTCGCCGAGCAGCGTTCTGGGGAGCGTCCGTGACGAGGAGGGGCTGGCGAGTGGGAGGAAGGCAGGGCAAAGAATTTAGGTGTCTGCACTTTTTTGTTGTTGTTTTAAATGGTACTTTTGTTGCCCATCGCAATTATCTTCCCTCCTTTAATTCTGCCGCTCGCTCCTTTGGCTAAGTGCTGACGGGGGGGATTTACGTTTAGCAACAAGACAAGGAGTGACCAGAAGGGCTCTGTGGACTTCGCGGGGAAGGCATACCCCGGCTGGGGGGCTGCATCTCCTTTTTTTTTTTTTTTTTTTTTTTTTTTTTTTTTTTCAGTTTAGGCGAGTGACTCTGGAAAAGGGAAAGAAGGATGTCCTAGCAAACATCTGAGTTTTGAGAGGACTTAACTCTGAGTTGGACAGCCACAATTTTCTAGGTGATGGATAAAGTGTTATCCCAAGGACTACGGTGTTTCCAGCTATTGTTCTGACTGCAGCGTTCAGATCCCTGAAGTGAGAGTTTCGACCGGGGACATCCCTATTGCAATTTTTTATCCCCGTGTGACTTTTTATAAACAGCTCCAAAATAAATCCTCTGCTACAAGTTAGTTCATTTTTTGGAGCCCCCAGCGCTGAAACTCCAGGGAAGGAGAGAGGAAAAACTGTCTCGGACTCTTTTTAAAGACTTCTCTGTAGGTGAAGTACTCTGTAGGCTTCTGAATATAGATGTCCGCTGACTTATTATGGTACCTAGGCAATCAGAAGTATCTCGGGTTCTGCAAGTAACTCCTCTGAAGTGCAAAATTTTGCTTTAACTGGCAGCAGACAAAAAAAAAAAAAAAAAAAAAAAAAAAAAAAGTTGCACGTTTATGTGTTGAGTTCTTCTAAAGAGTTTTTAGGCTCGCTGTGTATTACCATCTTTGTTTCGGTTGCAGCTTATTTTTCTTTAAAATGTAACTCCCTCGCACAAAATTAGCAGCAAATGTTGCAATCTGACTGGCTTTCCCTTCAAAGGGAGTACAGGAAATATCTTCCATTTAAAACACTCCCTCAAAGTTACGGCCATAAATCACAAAGTTTAAAGACAAGCAAGTAGCAAAATGAAAATAGTGAGATCCCGGGCACCGTGCTCCGTGCAGGTGGGGGGGGGTCACGCTGGGTGACTGCAGCAGGAATGGCTTGCAAGGCTGGTGCAGAGAGACGGACAGAGGGAGAGGGACCAGGTAGGATATTCAGCAAAACTCACCAATTCTCGGATGTCCAGTCCAGCAAATACGAGGCTGTGGTGGAGTTTGAGAAAGGAGAAGAACTGAAGGGGGGGAAGAAAAAAGTATGAAACTTCGGTCAGAAAAGCGTGGACAAGGGAATGCAAAGGGAATTCATCAAACAGCGAAATGTTGGGTGGGAATGGGGGAGAAGACAGGCTCTAATAACAAAAGCCCCAGCATTTCCCCTCGGAGGTTACTTCTCATCCGAGCCACCACGGCATTTCCAGGGAGCGCACCGCTCGCTGCGCGTTCGTACCCGAGTTGTGCGGGGGGGGGGGGGAGGGGAGGGGGCACGGGTCTTTTGGGGTTTATTGCCGTAAAACCCTGATACGGCCGCCTGGCTGCCCCCGCTCCCCCGTCGCCCCCGCGGGACCGGTCGCCGGGGGCCGCGCTGGCAAAACAGGCGGCGGGGCCGGGGGGCTCGGGATTAAGCACAGGCGGATCCAAGGACAGGAAAACATCGGGGAAAGCACGAGGCCGCTTTCCTGAAGGACTGGGAATTAGCAAGGGGGCCGGGGGGGGCTGTTCTTTCGTGCACTCCAGTTTGGTCGGAGGATCGCCACGAAGGGGCGGGGGGGGGGGAAGGGAGGGATGCTTTATGGTGTACGAGGACACCGCTCGCACAGCAGAGATTTGGCATCAGAATTAACGATATCAAGCCGTAATGTTTTTAAAGCCACACCGAGATTTACCGCCGCCACGTTCGCAGGAAGGACTCAGAGAGGGAAAAGAAGGGAAGAAAGAAAAAGCAATCTCATTTAAAAATATTTTCGTTTTGGGAAACATTCAGTCGCTTTAATAATCCCGTTTCCGTTCTGTATGTTGATGTTATTAATCTCAAATAAAAATGTTCCCCTCACACCCCTACTCTGCTTGTGACAACATCCACGAGTCCATAAATCACCCGCGGATGCTCGTGACCTTCTCTAGTCGGCGGCCCATAGCTGTATTTTTATTAGTATTATTATTACACGAGCGCACACTTTAATACACAGTTTTGGCAATATTCCACTTACATCACAACTTTCCCCAGTTAACTGGGGCTTTTCAGTTCCCTCTGAAGAGTACACACAGAGATTTGTAAAGAGGGGGAAAAAAAATCACCACCCTTTCTGCGTTGTGAACTCAGCAAACGAAATCTGAGTCTCGGCAAGTTCCTCCCACGCCGGGCCCGGGAGAAGTGGGCAGACCGAAAGGTGGAGAAAGAGGAAAATCGCGTTTATTTGGAGTGGTTGCAGGAGGGAGGAGGGGAAACAAACAAACAAACAGAAAGGATTTGGCATAAATAACGGCTTCGGGGGCGTGGAGCTGTTTGTTTTTCATTGTTTTTAATTTATTCCCTTGCAGTAAAGGCAGAAGAGCGATGGATGGAGCGAGTTTTTCCCCCGGTGTTCTTTGTTTTGACTTTGGGGCTTTGCTCTATCTGCTTTGCATTAATTTCTCTCTCAGAGGCGGTGCAGATCCCACCCAGCCCCTGCTCGGCCCTCACCGGGGCAGGGTGGAGGCCCCCGCGGCACCCACCGTCTCCCCGGGGGCTGCTCAGCCTCCCTCGGTCCTTTTTCTTTTGGTTTGAAGGAGTCTGGGTTTCCACGCTCCCATTCCTCAGAGAGCCCGAGGGAGGGGAGAGTAACGGAAGGTCCAGGACCTCCTTAAACCCCAAACAGAAGCCAGCCCGGATAAGAAATCAAAATGAACCTGAGTGAGCAGTGTTTTTTCCTTGACAGATTAGACCTTTTTCTCCCCATGACCTTTGCTTAGAGGAGCAATAACTCACCAGGTTAACGATCGCTCAGCGGAAGTGCTTTTGAATTGTCTCCAAAAAAACAACAAAACAAACCAACGCCCGGCTCCGCGCCGCTCCCAGGCTGCTGCGGGATGGGTGCCCGGCACACCCGCACCCCCAGCAGCCCCGCAGCCTCTCGCACCCCCCGGCAGCCCCGCAGCCCCCCGCTGCCTCCCGCACCCCCCCCCTCCCCCGCAGCCTCTCGCATCCTCGCGTCCCCCGCACCACCACTCTCCTGCCCCGTCGCCAAAACGTGCGGCGGGGTCGGGACGGGGTGGGTTTGGGGCGGGTTTGGGATGAGCGAGGCTGCGGTTCCAGCGGGTGCGCATGGGTGTTTGGGGAGCGGCTCACCGGAGGCGGGCTGGGAATCACCATCCCCGCTTTTCTTCTCCACCCCCACTCCAAATGCCAAAATAATAGCTTGAATTATGTGCTCACGTGACTGGGACACGTCAACCTTTCCCCTATTTTATACAGAATTGGTAAATGACCGGCTCCCCCTCCAGTCGCACAAATTCCCCCATCAGCAAATTTCCCAAACTTCCCAGGCAGCCGATGCCCCTTGCTCCCTGCCGCCGCAGCTGGGGCTGGCCTGGGTTTGGGGAGCTCCAGCTGCTCGTTCTTCTCTCTCTCTCTCTCGCTCTCGCTCTCTTTAATTCTACACACACCCCCGCCCCCCTTTTAATCTTTTGTCCTGAAAGCGAAGGAGACGAACAAACACTAACGAGGAAAGCGACCGCAACAACCACCGCTCCCAAAGCCTCGGCGTCCAGCCAAACGGCGAAGGCGACGGTGACAGAGGGGAAACACCCGGGGTTAGGGGACAGGAGAAGCGGGGGGGGGCTTCTCTGCCTTGCCGGCGGCGGGACAACGCTCGGAGGCCTTGGGGACGGGCTCCTCGCCCCTCGTCCAGGCTACCTCCCCCTTTCCCTCCCCGCGAAAGAAAGAATGAGGATTTGAGGATTCAAAGCTTTTCTCCCACTGCCCTTCTTTCGCCTCCCAGGAGGGCCAGGCATCCACACTACCACCGTGGCTGCTTCTGTGAGAAAAGGAAGAAATTTGGTTATTTTTGCAGTGGTACTCGCCTGAATCCGGGACCTGGCTGTCGCTGGAAGACGGTCTGAGCATGGGGGAGAAGGAACCTGGGAGAAGAAATAAGCTCCATTTTACCTTCTTCCAAGTGATAATTCACAGAGACTAACAATTTTTGAGCAGGGATTCTCAGGAGAGGGAGAAAGAATGTTCTTTCACCGAAATTGGTAAAATGTTTTCACCGAATAATTATCTTCTGTAGGGAACCATAAGGATACCACCGAGTCCCGCATTCTGCCCTCAGTGTACATCTCTGCAGTCGCCTCACAGACGGCCACCAATGGGCACAGAACAGAGCCGCTGCCCTTTGCTAAAATCCTCTCTTAATGTACGGGTATTTGGTCTGTCAAACTTATCACCATATCAAAGGGCTCCCTTCTTTCCCGGGTTCTTAGTTAATTTTTAATTAGGAGGGAAAGTTTTGGGAACGACAATGTTTAACACAGCATAGGACAGGCAGATGGAAGAGGAGGTTTTAAATCCTATTTTTATTTTTAACACGGATGGGAGCAAGGCTGGCCGAGCCGGGATGCACCTCGCTGAAATGCACGTGTTTTTTCCAGAAACATCACATCCCGACGCCCCCAAACCCATGGGCAGAGCGGACAACCTAGCTAAGGGAACAACCTAAAGAAACCCAGCTGCTCGATGTTCATCCACCCAGAAGAGCCTCGTTTCGGTGCTCCCGGATTTCGGCCTTGCTGTAAAATGCCACAAAGAGGAACAGAGCTTCCAGCTCCCCCCCCACCTCGCCACGCCAGGGATCAGATCCCCCACGCTGCAATAAATCGTTTTTAGGGAGAGTAGGAGAAAAAAAGATAGAAGTGTGGAAAAATACTCCCCCACCCAAATCTCCTGTCCCAAAAGAGAAGTGGGAGGACCAACAACATACAGATCTATATGGCTAGATTTCAGAAAGTGTCCATTAATATCAATTTACTTCAATGAAAACTTTGCTTCTTCATGAAGTTGATGATTTATGATAAAATCAATTAAATTACGGCCACTTAGGGCCTGCGGTTTCTTCTCAGATTTCATTCGCCAACAGATCAAGCGCTTGGTAAAAAAAAAAAAAAAAAATCAAGTTTAGCTGGAGGCGAGTAAAGATAATTCTGAAGCTGAGGAAATTTAATGCAAAGCAATTTTCAGGAAAAAAAAAAAAAAAAAAAAAAAACACAGACACTTGTGTATCCAAGCTCGTGCTCTCTGCCAATATACCAGTTCGCCTCGGGAAATATTAGACACTGAGTCAAAACTTTTCCAGTTTCACAATGTATGAGGACATTTTTAGAACTGGCAACTTGTCCAGGGGACTGAGTTATTATCTTGTTCTAAAGGGAAAGGAATCAAAGGAGAACAGAGAGCACACACACGTATATATTTAGAAAACTTTCCGCGTTTAATTCGATTTCTCCCTCACTCTTCCAGCTACCCTCCTCCCTCCCCATGCAACCGATTTTATTGTCTCACTCTTGAAATGAAATCGGAAGTTCACGGCGTGGGGGAAGAACGTGTGTGGGAGATGGATTTTTTAGCCAGAAACGAAGAAACGAAGAGCACAAGTCCGCAGACCACTGCACTCAATATTCCCACGCGAAAATTCGCCCTCCCGAGCGTTTCCCTTTCAATCACAGAAATTGCATTTGAGCGAAATGAACCATTTTCGAGGGCACCTCTCTTCCCTGACAAAAACTAACTTTGCCTCTTTTTAAAAGCCTGATATTTTCGAGCTCCCCGAGTAGGTCGGACTCCCCGAGTAGCCACCACTTCTATGACAAATGTTTGAGTCTCTTACCCATTTCGGTCAAATGCACTGGACGGCTAAAAGGACGAGCAGCTCAACTAACCAGACGTTTTGTGGTCACATCTGGCCCTTACAACCAGACCTGGGAAGGGAAACCCTACTATGGACATATACAGATCTTAGGATTACTTATTTATTTATTTATTTATTTATTAGAAGCCGTTGTAATTAGGGTCTACTTCAAGTAAACAAAAACCTCTGTGGGGCCATAAATCACCATCACATACATTCTTCAGCTTAACACCCCGCTTTTCCAATGGGCTTTTGTAGTTTCTTTTTCAAACGAGGGAGGTGCTAAAATTTTAACAAATGTGTCCCGGACAAACTTCACGAGTAAACACGCACTTGGAAAGAAACAGTTTGTGGCCGGTCTCGGTTATGGACCGTGCGGGATAATTTTTGCTCAGCTTCAGCTTCCCCAGTCCTGCTCCCGAGGCATCAGTCTTAATTTGCTACCAGGAGAAAGTCGGCTATAGCTCATGATGGCCGGTGGAGAAGCCTGTCAAAGCCTTCGGAGCAATTAATTATATCTCACAGCGTCGGAGCTGAGAAGATATGAAAGGCAGAGAGGCATCATTCTTTTATTTTTTTTTAACTTCTTACCTGCGTTACTGTCCAACCCAAGACTTCAAGAAGTAGCGAAGCCGGATCAGGGTGGTGCGAATTCACAACTGAAGCAGCCAAATTATGGAGAAGAGAAGAAACTACTTTATTGCACCCCGGTGGATGTTGCTGACAGCTTGCTCGGACGCTTTTTTTTTTTTCTCCAAAGATGCTTTGATTATTTTGGACTCGCTCGATTCAAACGGAACTGACTTGACGTGGAGAAAACCAGAAACTCTTCCAAAACAGCTTAAAGTATTGAAAGGATGCGGCCCCTTTGCAGAGATACCGAGCGGAGGGGGCTGAGATGGGGGTGTCGGGAGGGGCAGTTTGTGCTCACATTCTCCTTAAAAAAAAAAACACACAAAAAAAAAAAAACCTCCCCCACTCACGAATCCGTGGTATCTATCTGGAAAGCTGTTTCTTTTTATAAAGACTTAAAATGTTGCAAGACTGTTATAATACTGAGTGACAAGGGGTGCTGGGGAGAAGGGAACCAAATGGATTCTGGTTTTTAGAGCCAGTAGGAATTGGCCAGCCTTCAATGTCAGGATTCAAAATTGATTCCATATGTCTCGTCCCGGGAAAGGGAAGAAACGAATGAAGAAAAGAAAGAAAGAGACAGAAGGGGGAGGGTAAAAGTTATGCAAAACCCATCGAGTCTTTTTTCCTTCTCCTCTTCTCCTCTTCTCTCCTCTCTTCTCTTCTCTTCTCTTCTCTTCTCTTCTCTTCTCTTCTCTTCTCTTCTCTTCTCTTCTCTTCTCTTCTCTTCTCTTCTCTTCTCTTCTCTTCTCTTCTCTTCTCTTCTCTTCTCTTCTCTTCTCTTCTCTTCTCTTCTCTTCTCTTCTCTTCTCTTCTCTTCTCTTCTCTTCTCTTCTCTTCTCTTCTCTTCTCTTCTCTTCTCTTCTCTTCTCTTCTCTTCTCTTCTCTTCTCTTCTCTTCTCTTCTCTTCTCTTCTCTTCTCTTCTCTTCTCTTCTCTTCTCTTCTCTCTTCTTCTTTCCTCCCCCCAACCCTTCCCAGTAGCACCCGGGTAAATACCCCGCCTTTAAACCTTGCCCTTTGCCAGGTAATATTGTTGACTCTCGCGTTTGCACCTCAGAGGGATAGGTAACAGCAGCAACAAAACAGACCCTGGAGGAGGTTATTTTTAGGCTCGACTTTGCCCAGGGAGAAGAAATGTAGATCGGGATGCTGGTGGAAGGGGGAAGCGTGACATTGAGCGGCGTCGGCTCTGAAGCCGGGAACCGGGGGGATGGGGGGGGGTCAAACCCTCCCACGGAACCCCTCACCCGATCCGGGCAGAGGCGAGCGGCCGGAACCCGGACCCGAGGCAGGCTCCGAGCGCTGCGGTGCTGCCGGCGCCCCAGGGCGGCGGACGCGGGAGCTGGGGGTGGGGGGGGAAGGGAGGCCGGTCCCTTTCCCCGTCCCCACAAGCCGAGAGGCTGCGATCTGCCATCCCCTACTGATCTCACAGGGACGTGCTCGGAGAGAATTTGACCCGAAGGTTTTCAGGCTTCTCTCCTGACCTCTAGATACTGCTGCCAATAAAGCACTGATATATTTCGCATTGAGTCGGACATCAAAAGCAGACAAAATAGCAAGGAGAGGGAATTTCTTCTTAACCCCTCCCCTTATATCCACGCTAAAAAAAAAAAAAAAAAAAAGTCAAATCTCCACCATCGCCTCTGATTTATAGTCTTCCTTTTCAAATGGGTCGGTTACACACGGGGAAGTGTTGAAAAGTGGTTATTGCCTTTTATTTCTTTCGTCTCCCCCCTTTCTCTTCTCCCTCCTCCCGACAAAGTGTGAGAGAGAGCAAACTTCAAAGGAAACCATCACCGTTTCTAGACTTTTGCCTATTTCAGTGAAAAGCGAGCAGATTTTCCCTTCTGTCTCGTCTACCCATGAAGCGTGCTCGCCTCCCTTTTTACATATTAAAATGGAGCATAATTGGCATCAGCTCCGCGACCTTTTCCGCGGTTTCTCGGGCCTGAGTCGCAGCTGGATTTCGGCTGATGCAGGTTCTGCGCTGCCCCGCGACGCTTGGCTCCAGCAGCGGCATCCGCGCAGAGAACCGGACCGGGACCCCCCGCCACCCGTGCCGGGCCGCCGCTGCCCTCACCCCCCGCGGGAAGGCGCCGCGCGCCCCCGCCGCCGCTCCGCGCCCGCCCCACAGGTCTCTGCGCTGCGCTCCGTAATTGCTCTGCTCTGCTCCGCTTACTGCCGTGCAGCTCTCGCCCTCCGCAAGGCTTTGATCTTAAATAACTATCTCCTACCGCCTGCAATAAATTATGAATTAAGGTGATGTTGACTCATATTTACAACGTTAATAGCTTCCTCTCTGGGAAAAGATGGGGTATGTCTGGCCGAGAGGGGAAGGGAGGGAGGTTTCTTTGGGGATGAGATGTGAGAAACACGGATTCGCAGCGCTGATAGACCAGGAACTTCTGAAGAGATGACACAGGCAAGGAGGAAAGCTTATTGAACAGAAATTAATGAAACAGCCCTTGGTTGAGCTACTTGAAATAGCTTATTATCTCCTCCCGTCTCTTGTATATTATTTCTACCATTTGTAACTATAACGCCCAACAGCTACTTTCTCTAAAACTCGCTTTCAACAACTTAATAAAGGAACAGTGGTAAGGAACGATTTGCTCGCTGTGGTAGTGGGCCTGGGGAAGCTTCCAGCAGGGCAGCTGCTGGGCGGCAAGAGGCGGTGCTGAGAGGGGACACCCCGCTGTCCTTTCCCTCGGGCCTCCGGTAAAGGCGGCGGGGAGAAATTTGTTTTGGCGGAGGAGGCTGGGACTGGCATGGGTGCAGGGAGCAGCGGGAAGCCCTGAGCCGTGGGGTGTCGTCCCAGTCCAGACCCCCGGCCAACGGCTGTTTTGCAATCCAAACGCCCCAACTCCCACCTACAGCCCCCAGCCCGGGATGGGCAGGGCTGTTAGAGCTCTGCCTTCCACCCGCCCAGCTCGGATCCCATCCTGGATCTGGGCTCCCCTCCCGTGCTTGCGTCCTCCCTGGGTCTGGGGTGCCCTGCAAGGTTTGAGGCTTTTCTCCCGGGTTCGGGGTCCCGTCCCTGTCTTGGTCTGCTCTTCTGGGTCTGGGGCTCCTGATCCGGGTCCGGGGCTTTCACCGAGCGTCCGGGATCCTATCCCAGCTCTGAGCCTATTAATCGGGGTCTGAGGCTCTTATTCAGGATCTGCGGCCTTTGAGGCCCTATTTAGGGTCTGGGGCTCTCCACCCGGGCCAGGGAAGTGGCGTGTCCCCACCACGGGTTCTGCCAGAACGACATGGCAGCACCCGTCCACCCCCTCTCCTGACGCCTGATTATTGAAGGGCGACTCCCGCACAATGGCGGCCGGAACGGGGCTCAATAAAGCCCAGGATTGATTCAGACGGGGCGGCCGCCCAGGGCAGGGGCTGCGGGTGGCTCCCCCGCTCCGAGCCCGCAGCCGCCCCCCGCGAGGTGCCAATTTCTCACGCTCGACATCCCAAGCCTCCAGGAAACAAACAAATAGGAAAAAAAAAAAAAAAGGCAACAAACCAAACCAAAATGTCACCGACTAAAATGGGGTGGGAAGGGGGAACCGAGGGGGGAGGATGTCTGCATCCATTTGAAGCCGACACTTTAAACTAATACGGAGCATGACAGAGAATGATGCTGCATTTCTGGCTCAGTCACCATCCCTGGATCTCCTTTAATATTTAATGAAAGTCGCTGAGTTGCTCTAATTTTGCTACATAAAGGTTTACACTAGCAGACAGAGTTAAATATCCCCACTCGTGTGGTGACTTGGCTGGTGAGCAGGGAGGAGGAAAGGGAAGGGAAGCGGGGGGGGGAAAGCGGTGAATTCTCATCTGAGAATCCGGTGTGAACATTTAATCTTTGCTCCTGTTGTCAGTTTTATTGACTCCTCGCATGTTGGAGCTTGTAAAATATTTAAAAACGCGATCTCTCACTTCCTCCTTCCCTTTCAACACTCCCGGTTAGGACCAATTTGGTCCAGTCCGGAGATGGGAAGGGAGGGCAGTGCGTGGCTCCTGACATCCCACTTTCCGCGGAGGTTGCGCTCCCCGCGCTGACATTAAGGCAGGTAGTAGTGCCCCCGGTCTGGGACACGCACCGTATCCCCAAGGCTTCAGCTTCGCTACCGTACCTCAGTAGCTTAAAAAGAATTTCCCTGTTACAGTCCAGCTATGCTTTGCATAGCAATTGTTAAAAAGGTAAGAGCTGCCAGCCAGGTTCTGCTACCATTTAAGCTTATTTCTACAGCTATTACTCCTCGGAGCTTTGCTTTTACTGAGGTAAATAACAGGCTTGGATTCCTAAATATAAAGCATTCCTTGGAGCACCTTCTCCAACTTTCATCGTAAGAACATTATTCTCTATTTCTTCATCCATCATCGTCACAGCCTTAGCGAGATCAGGGCTCTAGAAAGCCACGCACAGTTATCCGCCTGCTGTAAAAGAACAACGAACTACCAGCAACGAGTCGGTTCCCCTTTCTGGTGCTATCAGCGGTGGGTGGCTGGAAGGACCCGAGGCGATCCGCCTCTGACAGGGTCCCCCGGCAGCGCCCCGCTTGCCGCAGCCCCATTGTGCCGGGTCCCCGGGCCAACTCCCCCTCCTGCCTGAGACTATGTTTGTGTCTCTCTTGGAGGTAGCTACCTTCGGGCTTCCCGATGCAATTTCATTTTCGCCTTTTAAGCCCTATTTCCGTGTTTGATTTAAAGTGCGACACCTCGAGAAGTTGCCTTGCTTTGCTAAAGAAACCTGTGCCTGTTTCCAGCGAAGAAACCCCTTCTGCCGGGGACGGGAGGAAGAAACGGGGAGAAAGTTGGAAGAAAATGAGTTATCGTTGATAAAAGGATGCTGCAGCGCTAGACTCTGCACTGTAATTTTTTTATTAAGGTCGTGCTCTTTTACTAGGTTTATATGCCAATGAGGCGTTCTGGGTTTACCAAATTTATACAAATCTCTCCTTAATTGGTAATCACAGATGCTGTAATTTAAGACCCCCAGCTACAGAGCTTTCATATTAGCTGCTGATCTATTACTGTAAATCGTCTGAAATAATCAACTCCAGGGAGTGGGGTAGAGAGAGATCCTCGCTCTAAAATATCATCGCTTGCACATCATTTTCACTCGAGAAATGATTTATCGTGGACACCACTATAAACAACACAACTCTCTCACAAACACACACACAATGGCAGCCGCACTGCTGCTGACATGTTTATTGTAATAAATCAAGAAAGGGGGAAAAAAAGGTTGTGAGGAGAGAGAGAGGGAGAGGGAGGGAGAGAGAGGAATATTCCTAAAAATATCAATGAAATGCCTCGATGGGTATAAACACACATACCACCATGTGAAGAGAAATGGGAGGAAATGAAGACGGCTATTTGTCACATTTTACGACAATAACATTAATAACAAACAATAAATTTACATGGACATATAGACACGCTAGGAATTGGGAAGCCCCTGCTACTTACAATAATCCAGCCCTCGGCGTGGCTTCGTGGTTCCTGAGAATTGTTTTATTGCAGACTCCTCTCTCCTCTCCCTCTCCCTCTCTCCCTCTCTCCTCCTCTCCCCCTTTCTCTCTCTCTCTCCCCCTCTCTTTCTCTCTCTCTTTTTTTTTTTCCCCTCAGCTATAGGCTTGTTTTTTAAAGGACAGTTGAATTTCACGTCAGACACAAGGAGACCATGTCTGCGATTTTCCTGACGAATACATATCTATTCTGCAACCTCTGCATTAATTATTTAATGAATCACGTGATAGGGAAGGGGGAAGGGGGTCTTTCAGTTTCATACTCAAAGGACCACTGTGACCTTCCACCGGAACAGTATTTTTTTAACTAAGTTTCGAACTGAGCGAAGCTTTCCTAGAGCTGCAGACATCTCCCCTGTCCACGGCTGTTGCACGGCTGCCTGGCACAGCGCGAGCATGTGATGTGTGGGGCACGCAGCAATCGACTCTCATCCGCTTCCCTAGTAAAGGTCTCCGGTTTAGGTTTATTTCCTCCTCTTGTTTCCTGCCTGAAGTTGAGAGCATTTGAACACTTCTCTAAACCTTTCCTGGAGGTTAGCTTTCTGGACCGTGGCTCAGCTAAGCAACACCGTGCTTTATGTCTTTTCTTTCCTTTTCTTTTTTCCCAACACCGAGATTTTTATTAGTCTTGTGCTGAATAGTACAATTGTTTTGGAGTTGAAACCACCTGAGAATATTTATGCTCCTGGTACCACGTTTTAAAGACCTCACCATTCCCTCTGTCTCACTGCCAGGCCTTTTCTTCCCGCTGCTGTTACTGTTTGCCCAGCATGTGAAAAAAAAAAAAAAAATCAAATTGTGACTATGAAGAGAGGTGCCAGCTACAAGGTCCTGAAAAAGCCTGAGCAACAAAGGCGGCCACCGGGAGCAGCCGCCGAGCAGCCGCGGAGCCCTGGCACCGGCCGCCTGCTCGGTGCGGAGCCAACGCGCGGCCCCGGCGGCTCTGCGCGGCCACGGGAAGCAGCCCTGGGGCCGCCTCCCGGGGGAGGGCAGCAGCGGGACACTGGAGGCCCTGCACCGTGTCCCCGCCGACCGGGTCCCCCAGGAGGGGGGCAGAGCCCTCGCCGCAGCCCCTCACGCACCCCGGCAGCCCCCGACGGGGCGGCTGTACCGGGAGCTGCCGTGCTCCCTCCATCTTCGCAGAACGGATGAAGCTTGAAGGGAGCTCGTATTAAACGTGGAAATTAATTTAAAAGCCTAAAAGCGGGGTTTCACCAGTTAAGCCGACCGTGGGGAGAAGGGGACGACAGCCTTGGTTCTCCCCCGCTGCAAAGCAGTGAGCGAGGCAACGCTTCGTTTTCAAAAGCCCTCGATTATTTCTTAATCGATTTTATCGAGTGGAAGAGGTTGTAGGGAGATAGCGTTTGGCTCAAGGTGTGGAAGGAACGGGGAAAAATCCGATTAAAGGGAGATAGAGGGGTCTCACGAGGAAGGAAACTCTTGGGGAACAGGAGGTTTATATGGAAACTTCAGGTCAATTCAGAAGCCGCAACTTCAGCTTCACGCAATCACTTTTTTTGTCTCCCCTTTAGGCATAAAATGAAGCGTCCCTACGACTGGAATTCGGTTAAAAAATAAAAAATAATAAACCTCACAACAACACAACGGACCTAGCCAAGGCAGCAAACGGGGCAGATACCCTCCTCCGCACCTCCTCTAGCATTTTTGGGTTTGTTTCATGCAAAAGAATCACCCATTCGTTTTTGAAAGCCCCCAGTTCAAAGGGTCGGAAACATGGCCATAAACAGCGGCTTCACCCTCCGAGGTGCCGTGATCAAAGCCGTTTTCTTTCTAAAGATAAAATGAACGTTTATATAGTGAGAAAGCAAGATTGATTTACAGATTTAAACACGCCGTTCTTATTGCGCATCATAAATCTGTCAGAGGGGCTGAGAACCCCCGGCACGGCTCTCCGAGCGCAGCCGTTTTAAAGAGCCCCGCGCCGCACCTGGGCAGGAGCGGCCCCGCTTCCCTGCGCGCGTCCCTCTTTGTGATGGTTTCCTCGGTTTCCCTTGTCTCCGATAACTGCATCTCGGCGGGCCGTAGGGGCTGCACTACGTGATTGCGCTCTCCCGCAGGACCCGTTTTTGTCCGGTTTGGGGACCAAGAGAAAACAAAGGGGTTCCGCATCCCGGCCTCGGGAGCGCCGGGGGCAGGGGCGGGGGGGGGGGCGGGGGAGGGGGGGGGACGCTCGGAAACAAAGGAATTTCTGAAAATGAGACGCGAGATGCGACGCCGGACGAGGAAACTGTCCGCGGAGGGTTAGGGGGTGTCTCGGTTTTGATTTTTTTGTTTCTTTTCTCCCAAATTATTTTTGTAAAGCAAATAACAAACAGTCAGCTGTGCAAAGCCAAACCACAGTCCCACCCCAGCTTCCAAAAGGCCTTTCTCCCCCTCTCCTCTCTTCCTCTCTTACAAAGAAGCAGACAAACAAGCAAACGCCGAGGGCTTTCAGCCCTTTGAAGTGAAGTCGTGAGAAATAAGGGAAAGCTTTGCCTTTGGGCCTGGGCTTGGAACGACGACGCTTCTACCGCGATAAGCAGCAGCACAGCACCCCCGAGCCCTTCCTGCACCCGTTCGCTCGCCGCCTGCTCCCGGCGGGGCTCGCCCAGAGGCCGGGGGCACCCGTGGCGCTGCGGGGCCGGTCGGGGCCGGCGAGCTCCGCACACGCGGGGTTTTGCTGCGCCCCGGCCGCTCCGGGCTGGGGAGGTTGCCCCGCACAATGTCCAGCCTCGGAGAGGTCAAGGGGTTTGCGAGGTCAGTCCCTGGCTATAATGCACAGCTAATCGCCTAGAAATCGTGTCCTCTGCGTGAACCCTCTCCCCCGATCGGCGCTGGCAAGAGCTGGCTTTTGCCTCCCCGATTTTCACTCCTTTCTTCGCCGCCGCACCTCCGCACCGCGCGGGCTGGGGCAGCACCCACGGAGCAGCAGCACCCCCGTGGCGCCGACACTCCTGGGCCGCCCCAGGACCACCCCACCCCAGGGACGAGAACGCGCCCCCGGTGCTCTGCGTAGCCCCCACTTCTTTGGGACGTTCCGCAAAGCCCTCCCAAAGCGGCCCGTGCCCAGAGAGGTCTTTTGTCGGGAGGGAGAGGGGGACGAAGAAAAAAGGAGGCATCTCCCCAAACCCCAAAAGGGGGAAACGACGCCGCAGCCCGAAACACGCACAGCCTAACAGCGAGGAGAAAAACCCTCTTGCTACAAGGAACCCGCCTGCAAATTTTCTCTGCTTGCTCTCTCAAATCGGTCAAAACGAAATGAAAAAACAGAAGGAAAACCCCGCACAAGCATTCACGTGCTTTTTTTTTTTTTTCTGACTGTTTTTAACTTTTTTTTTTTTTTTTCCCCCGAACTTTCTCGTGAGAGGAGGCAATAAAACGATCAGAAATGCATGCCAAGAGAGCAGCTCTGTTACCTGGTTTGCTCCCACATCCTTTTTCCAACGCCCCAGAGACGGCCCTCATGGTTTGGGTGGTTTCTTCCAAAGTGAGAGTTCTGGGGGAGGGGGTAGCTTGGGGGGTTTGGTTTTGCTTTCCTCCCCCAGATATAAAGCTTTCACCTTTACGATCCAGATTTTATTATTATTATTATTATATCCCCTGAAGATTCTTGTAGAACTCCGGGTGCTTTTTTCCCAACAGACGGTCTGCGGAGATTTGCTGTTGAATAACAATGGGAAAAGGATAAGTATTTAAAGAAAAGAAGTGATTAATGATTTTCTGTATAATTCTCGCATTTTTCTTGGCTTCTGTCTGCTTATAATGGCTGTGAACTTTTAGGTCCTATAGAAATCTTCTCCCCTTCTATTCTATTCATACTTTCCAGCTTTGATTTGCTTCTTTCTATAGACCCTGCATTCCTAGAAGCATATGCTTCCCCCCCCCCCTTTTTTTTTAAGAACGATCTCTTCGATCTGTTCACTATCTCGAAAATAACATCCTATTTACATCCACAGCAGATCAAAGAAAGAAACAGTAACATAAAATCCAACAGTAATAAATAAATAAACACATCTCAACCTTAGGCATTGCAATAAAATACATCCCTTGCTACCCTCTTTGGAGAGAAAAAAAAAAAGAGAGAGAGAGAAACTAAAGGTTTGCAGTTGCTCTCTCTGAAAATGTGATAGTCAACAAAAAAGATATCCATAAATTCTTTCTTCTACGTCTGAACACGTATTATATCTGAATCATGTCACCACATTAATAGTATTTTAAAGGATTAAAATTTCAATAGAAAGACAAATATAACGGTCCTTTGTTTGAGGTGAGGGAAGGTCTATTTTTGTGTGCACTTTATTTACAAGGTGGTCGTGACTTACTACAAATAAAACAACAGCACGTAAACACACTCTGTCTCTAAATATTTCAAACCCTGCCTTTATTTCAGAATAATGCAGGGGAGTATTCCGGTCCTGATTGAAGAGAGGGGGAGGGGAGGAATTCTGTAAATAAATAAAGTAATTTTTTTTTTATAGGGAAGTATAGGAAAATAATTATTTTCTTCAGCTGGTGTGGAGGCCTTCCTCCTCCTGCGGACCCCCTGCTCACAATAGTATTTTATTATTATTTTTTAAGTTACAACTGGAATGTTATTTCGTCCTGAACAGTATTTTCGATACTTTCTGTGAGAAAGAAAATGAAAATTAATACAAGAGCTGCGGCTCACAAAAGAAGCCATTTGTCTTCTTGATTATCTATTTGCTTGTCAGGCTATGAGCTATCGCAGGAGCCAGCTCCTTTGTAATATAAAAATACACAGAAAACCTGCAAACACCGAGAAACATCTGTGCAAAAATTAGACTCATTAATGCATTAACTACCTTGGAGAAGGTGTTTTTTGTTGTTGTTGTTGTTTTTGGTTTTGTTTTTTATAATTAAGAATTCTCTCTAGAGAGATACAATGCTACATCCATTCCTTACAGCAAAGCAAAGCGCTAATCACTACCTCTGTTTTGTCTGAGACCACTTTGGGAAGAGCATATTAATATATGCTTAGAACAAATAAATCATAATATGTAAGTCTTAGCAGTACTTAAGGCTGATATACCCTATAGTCAAACATCTTTTGTTTTCATTAGGGAGTTGAGGCTGTGCACTGACAACACAGAAATCCCTGTAAAAACAATAATGTGTTTTCAAATTAATTTATATATATATCTTTCCTAACCAAAAGGAAAAGATCCCCCCAAAAAACACACAGGATCAGATTCACAATGAAAAAAAATTTATTTCCAATTCCGTGTTTTTTTTTTTTTTTTTTTTTTTGGCGTTTCTCTTCTATTTACATTTAATCTGGACATCACGAAGGACAAAAGGAGGTAATCGAGGCGGCCGGGCGGGCAGGGCAGGATGGCAGCGGGGTCCTCACCAGAACCCCTGTCTCCCCCATTGCTCACCCGAAGAGAGGCGACTCCTCACCGCTCTGTCTGTAATTCACATTCTCAGTACAAAAATGGGCTAGAGAATGGGAGAGGGGCTCTTTCTCCCGCAGGAAACCCTCCTCTCCCCATCATCCGGGGCTGCGAGTCTGAATTCAGGTGCCACTGCTTATCGCCAAGTTTCAAAACTACGTACCTTGTTTCCCCCTCTGCCTCGCCCCCACCCACCCCCCCTCCCCCCAAGTCTTACAAGTGAAGTAGTTAACTTGCTGGACTCAAAAATGGCCGGGGGGGTCCTATCTAAGTGGCCGTTCTTGTTTTTTTTTTTTTTTTTTTTTTTTTTGTCTACCCCCCACTTGACCTAATTTTACGTTTTTTCAGCCCCCCCGCCCCCGCACTGCACCATGGCCAGGAGCTGCCCGCGGTCAGTGGAAGGCGCTGAGCAGCCGGCTGGTGCTGCTGCGGCTGGGGGCTTTGCTGCTTCTCTCCACCGCAGAGCTGTGCTAAAACTGCCGCCACTTTGGGATGTCTGGATAGAAACTTTCGATTATTGTGGCTGGTAGGCGAAAAAAGAAAAAAGAGAAAAAAGAGGAAAAAAGACGGGGCGGGAGGGTGAGGGGGGGAGGGAGGTCCAGTTCGTCTTGAAGAAACTGAGCCTCATTTATTAAAGTGAACGCTGGTTGTCGAGGTAATAGCAGACATAAGGTCCATCCTTTGTACGGGAGAGTAAACATGACAAATGGGGCAGAGCTTGGCGTGATTAAAGATGAAACAAGGATCCATCTTAGCCAAATCTGAAAACTACTATCTGCAGCCTCCTTCTAATGGAAGAGGTGCCCAACAGCACGGTTCTGCTTTGTTGTAGCTGAGTCTCCCTCTGTTCCCTCTATAAATAAAGAGCACCCCTCCTTCCCTCGCTTCTTGTAAAAAAGAATATCATGTGTTCCCTACACACACACATAAACTCACACCCACAAGCACACACTTCATCCATACAACGAATAGTTATAGGCTGGTGGCTGGTCCACTGGATCGGACTTGAGAACCTCCTTGTGGGATTTGCAGGCTTGCGGAGGAGGTGGAAGGGTTAGACCTGATCTTGGTATTTGGTAACTTGTGATCTTTTTTCCATTTCATCCTCCTGTTCTGGAACCAGATTTTGATCTGTCGCTCGGAGAGACAGAGGGAGTGGGCGATCTCGACCCTGCGTCTCCGTGTGAGATAGCGGTTATAGTGAAATTCCTTCTCCAGCTCCAGGACTTGCTGCCTGGTGTAGGCTGTGCGGGAGCGTTTCGGTTCCCCTCCTGAATAATTGGGGTTTACTGAACAAACACAAAGGAGGAAAAAAAAAAAAAAAAAAAAAAAAAAGAGCAGAAGAATTACTGAGCGGTTCCTTTAATGTTTCCTTCCCCCCCTACCCCCCCCTCAAAAAAAAAAAAAAAAAAAAAAGCATTATATATTCTTTTGTTGGGGGAAATAAAAAAAAATATATATAAAAAAAGCAGCACCACAAACTTAAAAATATACCCCGAGCCTATCTCCAAATCTCCACCTCCATCCTCATTGCTTGACGTGTATTCCTGTCTAAACGTTTTTATAAGGTCCCCTAGACACATTTTCCATGCCCTCTACATATGTATACACTCATATATATACACCACTACTTGAGTATCACTCTATTATCCCCAAATCTTTCAAGTTTTCCCCTACACACATGCACACAGACAAGCACACACACTCCTTTTTATTAAATATCGCACACGAGCGAACACACACACACAAAGAAAAAAAGGAAGAAAAGGAAGGGAAAATAGTAAAAGTTTACTCAACCCGCTACTTAAATACAAATTACGAAAACATAAAACTTAACTTATGAAGATTCAACTGCCATAAAAAAGTAGCCTGCAAGAAATTGGAGGAGGATGGTAACAGAGACTTCAAAGGCACATGGCCAAGCAGAGCAATAAAAATTTATGGAGGATGTAATTATACCGCTCTGCAAACAGGCGATCGTAAATCTCCACGAATGGTTATTTTACAACTGGTGCAATAAGATTTCTACAAGACTTTGAGGTGCTACTTAGTATAAAGCAAAGCCACTTTAGTTCACTTACCCGTGCTTACATGGACTTTTTTCATCCAGGGGTAAACTACCGGCTCTTTGCAAGAGGAATTGGAAGGGCTTTGGTTCAGAGAGTTTTGGCTGCAGGAGGGTGGTGGGCTGGGGGTGACCGGCTCGCAGGGATGGTTTGGCTCAGAGAGGTGGCTTTGCAGTCCGGCAGGAGGATGGACATGACCCCGGGGGGATAACACCGCTGCTTGGTGGCCGGAGCTCTGACAGGACGAGTAGAGCTGCTCGTTGCAGGCTGACCGCGGCTGGTACATCGCTTCATGTTGGAAAGTGCTCTCTCGCCTCTGGCTGCTGTAATATTCCGGCGAGTGATTGGGAAGGTAATCGCTGTGGGAATACTCTTCACAGGGTGGGAACTTGGGGTCCACATAGTTGGAGTTGATCAAAAACGAGCTCATGGCCATTAATTTCTTAGAATTGCACACACGCAAAAAAAATATATATATATCCTAAAATTTATTCCTGTCCCCCCCTTTACTCGTTTTCCTGTTTCGTGAAACCCTCCTACTTACTGTCAAGTGAACAAAGTTGGAGTCCATGTGACAGCACGGGCCAATGGCGATGTGGCCTGCGATCCCCGGATAAGGAAATCTGCCCAGCACGGGCTCTCCCGGGGCCCGGAGCATCCCCGGGGAGGCGGCCGGGGGCGCCCGCTCCCCTCCGGCTGCCCCGGCCCCGGCCCCGGCGCCGCCGGGCCCCGCCGGCCCCCGCCAGCCCCGGACTCGGCAGCGCCCCGCGGGCGAGAACCGACCCCCCCGGCCCACACCCCTCGGGGGTGTGTCCTGGCTCGGGGCGGGGGTGGCCGAGGGAAGGGGGTGGAAAACAAACAAACAAAAAAAAATTACCCCAAAAGAAAAAAAAAAAAAATAAGAGAGAGAGGGGGCAAAAGTATTTTCAAATGTTTGGGGGCTGCCGCTCACAATCGCTGCCCCAGCACATGATCCATGGCGGTCCCTCCGGGTGGTGCTTGCATCTCATTCCTTGCTAAGGTGATGCGGGAAGGGACATTGCGCCCCGAGCCTGGCAGAGATGAATAGGGCTTGTTTGGAATCGATAGGAAATTCATCAGCTAATTCGGAGTACCCACTCTCCTAAATCACATTTAACTGTGGTATAAGATTGACTGTTTCCCACGCACCGATGGAAAAGGAGCCCGTTCTCCAAGCAAGAAATCAAGGACTTGATGAACAATTACAAAAGACAGCTAACCTAAGTCCTAATGCATCTTCGCCTCGCCCTTCTTGTAATAAGACGCGTTAAAGGACAGAGCAAATCAGCAGCCTTTCAAAAGCCGCCCCTAAATCCTCAGTTTCGTGTTTAAATCTGAAACACGCAATAAGCTCGTCACAAGAAGCAGGAAGGATAGCAGTAGGTTTTGTTTGTTTGTTTGTTATTCGGCGTCAGTTCTGAGATTACACAAACTAAAGCAGTAGTGGGAATCTCGTAGTTCAAATCGCAGTAATAACGCCCCAGCTCCCCCTCCCCCTTCCCCCCCCCTTCTGCCTTTGCAACTCAGATTTGATCTGGAAGTGATGATAAAGTTTATCACAGGAGCTCTGGAGTTGAGCTAAGGTCAAATCCAAAGTATTTATTTTCAGCCATAAAACTACTTTCTGGTTAAGACCTTGTTTTCACCCTTTTATTTAGTGCTCTGGGGGTGTGGGTAGCTTTTTTTTTAATGCCTTCTGGGATTGTGACCTGTAGTGTTTGTGTCAACTACATATTCCCCTAGATACGAATTTGTGACCCAACTTCCTTTACACAAATTCGGATCTACAGGGTACATATAGAAGACAGATGCATCCTCTTTGGTCAGAGATCTTCTACTTCGCCTACTGTCTTAATTATCTTCCGGGGAAAGGGGGAGGGAGAAAGGTTAAAGTTTCGTAACTCGAGAGATCAAGAATTAATCTATAGATAAAGACGGTTAAAAGATTCACTCTTCAGAGGAAAGATAATTAATTGAAGCATTAACTCACTATCCGAATAGCTGATACTAGATTAAGAAATCTAGAACTTTTCTACCTTCTCATCTGTATTTTATACACTAATTTACCGCTTTGCAACAAAAAAATAATAAGTTGGACTATGTAAGTATAGACACACAATGAGTTTCGAATAATCGTACTTTAAAATTTAAATGCCATAGCTCCGTCCCCCTGAACCCAGATACCCTCGTAATTATTCTCTGATACTCAGTACAAATATTTCATCCATTTTTCGTTCCTGGAGGTCAAGCAAGGTTTTGGGTTGTGTGCGTGTGTGGATAGATTACACACACACACACACAAACAAAAAAAAA
Organism: Aythya ferina; assembly: GCF_964211825.1. Lineage (NCBI taxonomy): Eukaryota > Metazoa > Chordata > Aves > Anseriformes > Anatidae > Aythya > Aythya ferina. The sequence goes on from NC_140321.1 coordinate 7,493,741, forward strand.
AAAGGATGAAAAGAAATACAGAATGTAAAGGCAGATGGGACGACAGTTTTTTTTTTTTTTTTTTTTTTTAATGACAGGCAATTCTTTTTACAACCCGAGAAAAAGATCAAAGGCGTTTCATTTCCGAAAAAGGATATAAAGCAATAAAATATTCATACTGTCTAGGTAATGAAGCTTCATTTGGAACTAATGAGGGTAGCATCATGTTGAGATTTCGTTTAAAATTACAGTTGCCGAAGAGATTAGAAGTATATCATGCTCCCCCTTTTTAATATTTTTTCATATTTCAAAAGGGACAACTATCGCCCGAATTAATTGCAGTTAAATGCCGTAGAGGTACTATCGGAGAAACGCTACGTTTGCCCTAAAGCTATATATATATATTTTTTTTACTAAAAACACTTTTTTCCTCACCACTACGAAAAATATCTGAAATATATTTCAAAAATACCCCAATTTTTTCAAAAACCCAATTACGACCAAGAATCAGTGTTCCGTAGCATTTATGGGACACATGATGCTCTAATATTTTTCAGGTACTTTGAGGTGAATAATCGGTTTTCTTGGTAAAACATATAATTCCCAGATAAACGAACCCGTATTTTAAGAACTAAGTACAAACATGTATGGGACAATCCCAAACCATTTCACACACGCACACACACACGCAAACAAAACGGGTTTCGATCAAAAGAAGCAGAGGAAATTGATTTTTGTGCAATACAGAGAGTTTCCAACCTCCTCGAACACATCAGCACATACACTTTGCTGGGGAGCAGGTAGCAACTCTAAAATTTACCTTCCCCTCTAAAACCTGTCTTAAAAGTAAGAAGCCAAATCAAATATCCTTGTACAACTCGTAGATGGTTGCCATAAAATAATTCTGTAGAACAAATCCCATTTGAGTTCCTTTTCTCTTAAATTTTATTAATCATTTCCAATTCCTCTCTGATTTATTTTATTTTATTTCGTTGCAGCCAGTACTGTAGCGATCTCTTAACCGCGGATAGGAGCCTGAATGGAAATAACTAGGCCTTTTCCATATTTTAACCCCCTCCCACACTCTTAAAAAAAAAAAAATCTGTTTTAATTTTCCTTTCCCATGACAAAATGGGTTTAGCGCTAGCAAACCAGCACCCCTAGCGTCTACCAGAAATGTTCTCCCCACACACCTCCAAGAAATCTCACACTCGCCGCTTGTGATCCAAAATTAAAAAGACACCCCTCGCCCCCCCGCACACCTTTCTCCCTTTCGCCGCGAAACCGCCCCACGTTGCGGAAGTTTCTCACGGCAGATTTCGCTTGGGCTCTTTACCATTTCAAAGCAGACTCAGCCGGGGGGGCTGGTGGTGTTCCCCAGCCCCCCCCCCCGACCTGCTACCCCACAAAGGAGGCGGGGGAGACCCCCAGCCCTCCCCAAAAGCCTCCCGAAGGCACCTGCCAGCGCAGGGGGTTATTAGACCTCTCCCGCTCCTTACAAATGCACTCCTGCAGCTGAGCGGTTCTTTTGTCACTTCTCCTTCCTCTACCCCCGAAGAGGGGGCACTAAGTGGGGGTTGCCCCCCGGTGGGTGCGGGCCCCCGCTCCCAGCCCGGCCGCACCGCCCAGGTGTAACGCCGCCGGCAGTACCTACCTTGGCCAAACGTGGGGTCTTTCCTCTGAGTAATCCCCGAGGGTGTTAGGACGCTCCCTCAAAAGTTGGTAAGGCTTTGCAGGCGGAATCAGACCGAAATCCCCTAAAACCTCGCCCCCCCACCCCAGAACCCCGACCCGATCCAGCCTGTGCTATTCTGGTCTCTCTCCCCCGTGTTGCCTTTTCAATGAGATTATTTCTCGATAAGAACACTAATATCTCTCTCTCTTCTTCTTCTTCTTCTTCCTCTTTTTTTTTTTTTTTTTTTTTTTCGGTCGGGTTTCTTGGTGCCCCCTCCCCCCGCCCCCACTATACACCACTATTGTCCCCGCAGGCGAGCGGAACTGCTCCTGGCAGCGCCAGGAGGCCCTCTGAGCATTTTGGGGTGGGAAACCCGCAAGTTTTGGTATTAATCTCATAGTTTGTCAGTCTTTGTTAAACAGCGAGGCGTGTCCGCAGCGCGGCGGCCGCCGAGAGCCGCACTGACCCGCGGTTCACCCCGCGCCGCTCCGCGCCCCCGCTCAGCGCATCCCGGCCCGGCCCAGCCCAGCCCCGCACCGCTCCGCGCACGGCTCCGCGCTCCCCTCTCCGCGCGCTGCCCGCGCCTTCTGGCTCGGGCTGGGTTTAGGTATTTTTCGGGGTCTGTTCCCCCCGCAGAGTCAGTTGCCTGTTGTCCCCCTCCCCTCTGGGGAGCGCAGCCCTCGGCTTCGTGCCTTACGCCGGTCTCTCGCCCGAGAAGCTTCCCTAGCGCCCGACTTTTCCCATCCCGCACCCGGGGTGTGCGGTGCGCCGAGCAGGGTGAGGGGGAATCAGCCCACACCTGCTTTGCAACGGGAACACCAACATTTAAGCCGTGCTTGTTTCCCAGTCATCCTCGTGTATCTTTCTATTACTAACGATGCTTCGTTGTTACCAATTATGATTGTGATTTCACTAATGGTGTGCAACATTTAAAACTCGTGAAGGGACGGGGGTTAATGCCGTGTGCGCGGGGGAGCGGGGCTCCTCTGCGAGGAGCTGGCGGCAGTTCACCCTTTATATCTGCATTTACACCGCCAGTTCCAACCCCGTGTTTCTCCCCGTGATAAAGAGGTCATTTGAAAAGTAAATCGGGATTTAAAAGCACATTCAGATGATTGTCTGGCAGGGAAGAAAAAAAAATGAAGAAGGAAAACTCACTCCCAATTGTGTTTGCAGCGCCTGTCTGGCACTTAGAGACCCTCACCCCCGGGCCAGACCGAGTCTGTCCAGAGCAAAGGAGACAAATTAGAAATATTCTTGAAAACGATACCTTTAATTTCCTTCCTCTCTACTCCCCTCCTTTCCTCTCTCTCTCTCTTTACATCCCTCCAAACGAACCCACTTCAAAAGAACACGCAGACTCGTATTCCTAAATTGAAAGTTAAACGTTATGATGTAGGAGTGAATATTACAAGGAAAGTTGGGAGGTGTTTTTTATTGCCGTGAAATTATACCTGCTTGTTTTAATATTCCGAAAACAAATGGCTTTTACTATCCATTACCTGTTCTATAAACCTGAAGTAGAAATGACTGTTCTAGAGAGATAAGTATAGTAATTACAAGGGCGAAGAGATGGATTACCCAAGTTGCAACTAAACGGTAGCCCTTATATAGTGATATTTTATAAATACCAAGCAAATTCATGGCAATTAATTAAACCCGAGCCTTATCACGCGAAACAAAACGCTTTACGTTCTCTTGAATTTCACCTACTCTACGAATATATCGGCACCGGGAAAGCAAATGGATTTTCCAGAACGCCTTTCCCAGGGCTGTAATATTCTCCCTTTCTCTTCCAAGAAAAATGACCCTTGTTATAAGTATTTAGTCACTGAAAATATTTAAAAGCCAAGGGGGTGTGGGGGGGAAGCAAATTTTCAGGGCTTTTTTTTTTTTTTTTTCCACAAGAGTTTGTCTTGCTTCGACTGTTTGCTTAAGAAGCTATTGAAAAGACCTTCCCCAGTCCCAGTGCAAATAATATTTAGAGTTTGGAGGGTTCAAAGTCTGGCAGTGTAGAAATAACTTTGAAATGCCAAGGGAAATATTTATTATATCAGTTCATTAAACTGTTGCAATGACCAGAGTGGAGTCACATTTCCAGGAAGAAATATAAAACTTTTAATTCAAATTCCGACAGAAAGTGTGCTGCAAAACAAAATTAGCTACTTTAACTGGACCAAGTGACGAAATTTAAAGATTTTAACATAGAAGTTGAAGATTTTAAGCCATCGGTCCACCGATTTCACCTATATATCATTACTATAGATTTAATGTTATTAAGGTAGAAATTCAAACAGTAAAGCATGGACTTTTTTTTTTTTTTTTTTTTTTTCCTTCTTTTCCATGAGCATTGCACTCATACCGACTACATATTAAAAAATGTGTGGCGCTTGGTCTTGGAAGCCCGGGGGAGGAGGGATACAGGCACCTTTCCAAGTATTTTGGAAATGCTTCCAAAGAAAAATGTTAGAACACATTTTCACCAAACGTGTCAGATTTTTTTTTTTTTTTTCTGTATAATTTAAGGCCTCTCCAAATAAAATTGACTCTGGAATGAAAATTATTTTTTAACTGCTCGTGTTAATATCCTATGGGGACCTCCACGTAATTGGATTTAATAAATGCATTTCCCCTTATATTCTGTTAATTTGACTCCAAATAGCGTTTCAGGGGCTATCTTAGAAAATACTAAGAAGAAGCTTGACGTTTCCTCACGGGAGACCCAAATCAATCTACCTTATTTTCTACCAGCATCCCACCCCAAACCCTGCAGATCTCTTTTCTGCCTCTCCAGCTTGCAGCTGAAGGTCTCTCCTACCTCGCTATCATATTCTCCTATCTCTGCCCAAAAGCAGAGACTCTTCCTCCAAACTCGCCCCCCTCCCTGCTTTCTTTCTGTCTTTCTTTCTGTCTTTCTTTCTGTCTTTCTTTCTTTCCTTTCTTTTTTCTTTTTTCTTTTTTCTTTTTTCTTTTTTCTTTTTTCTTTTTTCTTTTTTCTTTTTTCTTTTTTCTTTTTTCTTTTTTCTTTTTTCTTTTTTCTTTATTCTTTTTTCTTTTTTCTTTTTTCTTTTTTCTTTTTTTTCACACTGACATCAGTCTATCAGGGTTACACACAAGACTGAGTCACGCACAGCGTAAACTTTTGACCCTCAACTTTTTGACCCCTCGAGCTATAATGCTGTACTAACAAGACCCCCAAGACCAGAGTTACCTTATACGTCTCTACAAACTGATGGCCCATCGTTTTCCCTATTTTATTTATTTTGTTTCGTGAATTCTCTTTCCAGGGGAGAATAAATATTAAAAAAAATCAGAGTTCTGCGAACATTAGATCTTTATCTCCAGATACCCCAGTGCTACCTTAAACAGCTGGAATTCTTCCCCCCCCCCCCCCCCCCCCCGTCCCCCCCCCCCCCCTTTCCATTTTTTTAGAAGAACAGGAGAAAAAAATATCCCCTTAGCCACAGATGGATTCACCTCGCCATGAATTGTTTTTCTTGCATTTGGCATTTCAGCTAGGTGAGTTGTAACTGCAGTAAATAATCTGGATGATTTTGGTTTGTTTTGTTTCGTTTTGGTTTGGTCTGGTGGGGAAAGAAAGGGGATGCTGCTGTGATTATTTTTGGAGCACCGGAGCGCTCGAGGACGAGCAGCGCCGTGGCCGCCCGAAGGGAGCCGGAGGCCGGCGGGAAGCGGCGGCGCTGCCGCTCCCGGCCTGGCCCGGCCCGGCCCGGCCCGGCCCGACCCGGTGGCGCCGAGCGAGCCCCGATCCGGCCTCGGCCCTCCTGGCAGTGAACTTGGTCTGAAGCGAGCTCTGCTGGCTGCTTGGGGACGTTACAGGCGAGGCGCTTGCACCAAATGCGCCGTCCCGGGTTGGCCTTTCGCCCCGCTCTGCTCAGTCCCTGGGCTCCCACCCATGCCGGTTGTACAGAACATCCCTGCCTAAACAGACCCGTGATTTGCCACCGAGCAAACCTCCTCTTCACAAATCCTAACGCGGTAATTTGTTTTGACTTGAAGGGTATATATGTATGTATATATATACGTACACATACATACACATGTTAAAAAGAGATAAATCAAAGGGGAAAAAAGCCTCATACAAGTCTTATTCTTTCAACGCTCGCTGTCAAAATAGTTTCTTTTTAAAGCTATTTAGGGTAACAGAACACGGAAAAACTACGCAGGGTAGACACCTCTCAAGTTAAGTTATCAGCCTCTTTCCAAATATCATTTATTTAAGTTTAGGACAGAAAATGTGGGGGAAAATCAGCTCAGATACTGAAATAGCCACGGCCTGAAAGAAAATTTCATTCTTAAATCCATTCTAGGAATGGAAAGAGATTCCCAAAGGAGGAGCCAAACCCCATAGAAGTCCTCTTCGTGTTCCCTACTTACAGAAAGACCTTTATCAATAAGGGGAAATAAAGAACAATTTCTCAGACTGAAATTCATCAGCGGGGGAGGGAAAGGGATTTGGGAAGTGGACCTGGAGGGAAGTGACTGTCTTTCCCTTCCTGGGGAGGTCATGGCATGTGTGTAGAATGGAGTAGTTTCAAGGGCTTTAAATAGAATGAAATACAAGAATTGCAGCCCGAAGAGTGCAATTTCTAGACCCTGCCGCCAGCACATCCCCACCAAGGCAAATAAGGAACCACAGCCTTCCAACCTTCATCTCTGTGGCCAAAGAGGGGAGAAGGAGAGGGAAGGGAATACTAAAGGAGATCCCTTTAGCTTCTCAAAAACATAATCACCACGTTACAGTAGTGTGTCCGTATTGGAGCAATATGAACCACATCCATTCTTTCTGCAGCCCTCCTCTTACTGTGAGTCACCAACACACACGGGCAGTGGGACTTGGCAAATTGAGAGAGTGAGGGAGGGGGAGAGGGTGAGGGTGAGAGAGAAGAAAGAAATAGAGAAAGAGAGAGAGAGAGAGAGAAGGAAGGAAGGAAGGAAGGAAGGAAGGAAGGAAGGAAGGAAGGAAGGAAGGAAAGAAAGAAAGAAAGAAAGAAAGAAAGAAAGAAAGAAAGCAAGCAAGCAAGCTGTGGAGCTCATGTTTTCCTTAAAAAGGTGACCCAGCAGACCCTGGGGTCTGTGTGAGCAAGAAGTGTTTTGTTGTGATCTGATGTTCACCCTCTCCTCCGAGAGAGGAGCTGGGGCTGTACAAGTCTGCTGACCTCGGAATGATCCCTCCTGCCTATGAATTATTGATGAGATATGAGCTCTGATTTCTCCTTTCAGTATGCAAACCCCATTATACTGTTAAAATGGCGATTTAATCGTTTAGAATAGCTTAGCTTTTTTCCAACTCATTTGTGCCCCTTCCTTTTCATTTAATTCTCTTAATTAAATCCTTTAACAGATTTTAATCACTTTTTGTTGAATAAAATAAGACATCATACACATCTGTAACTAGGTTACCTTGGCGAAGTTTGTTTTTGGTGGAGATTCTTTGTTTTGGTTTTGCTTCTAATTTGACCTGCATGGTTTCTTCTTTGAATTTTTAAAACCTGGGTGTAAGTAAATTTTATTTTGTGTCTTGCCATACACAGAGAGTAAAGAAGGCCTGAAAGTCACAAATATTTTAAGTAATATAAGAAAAAGTGATAAAAACAAATAAACCATGACATTCAAGATGGCCTGACAATGGCATTGTAACATTGAGCTGGCTTTTACATTGAAGTGCTCGTCAAACCTCCCTGTGCCACTCACTAACACACAAAAACATTTTCCCCCATTTATTGCGGAATAAACCTGGGAACAAAATGGGTATTTTACAGGTGAAATTTCATCTTTTTCATTCCTGAGCACAGCTGCCCCTCAGCAACAGCCTGGGCATTAGGGTTCCTCACTTGCCCTGGCACAAGGCCCTGGGGACAGAGCACAGCCTGTGCATGCCCCAAAAGTAAAGGACTTTGTAATTAATACAGATGTTCAGCTCGGCTCTTTCAGTCTGCAGAGCCCGTGGTGGCTCTTGGGTGAGAAATTACTGCTTTGGGGTTTGGCTTTCCCCCCACCCCCCCAAAGAATTAGAGAAGCTTAGGCACTGTTTACTAAATGAAATAGGAAACCTCCAGGGAAGAAGAAAGGCTAAAGAGACATGTCAAAGAAAAAAAAAAAAAAAAAAAAAAAAAAGAGGCAAATGTGAACATGGTTGTATCCATTTTTAATAATCCAAGGACTCCCAAGCCGCTGTGGCACAGGTGAGCTGATGAGGAGGCTCCTCAAGTCTTTGGGAGACTTTGCACATTTGATGCCAACAGACCCAATCTACCCAGGCAACCATCAGACTCAGTTTTGGGATGGTGGTAAATTAGAGGTTTTCCCAGTAAAAACACAGAGTAATCATAGAAAGATCTGCACAACTGCAGCTTTTAAAAAAGAAAGTCTATTTTCCTTCCTAAGCAGTAGCCATTTCCAAGATACCCTCCATAGTTATATACCCTGTATTAAGGCATTTTGTATTTATTCTTTCTTTTACAGCTACAGAAGAAGTAATTGTCAGAAGTCTGAAGTATGCCATTAATGTGAGAGAAATGATACAAACGAAAATCTCCTCCTACCTGCACGGTCAGAGCTCCTTTTTCCTGTTTATCTTCCTTATACTTCCTTTTCACCAGCAACAGGGAGATTTTTTTTTTTTTTTTCTTTAAAGGATGGGGGGAAGCCTGTGCTAAGTCTGTGATTCCTTTCAGGCTGTAAAATGGTAGCCAGTTATACTTCCCCATGCCTCACAGGAAGCTGAAGTTTAACAGACACACACATACACCCCATCTTGTTAAAAAAAAAAAAAAAAAAGAAGTGTGCTACATGATGCAGGTAGAAAGCACAGCTCATGAACAGAGAGGACAAGGTTTCATGTGAGTAGTGAGGAGGGGGAGGATGATCTCACTATGCCAGCAATAAAATCCAAGTATTTTGCTGCAACATAGGCCTGGCGCCATCCCTGTGTTCAGGCAGCTAAAATGAAGGGAGTGGAACAGGATTGCTATTGGCATTATACGTTGTGACCCAAACAGGCATCTCCTCCTTGCTGCAATGTCCTGTAGCTAAACTGCATTTCAAATTCCCTTTGGTCTGGCTATCTTGGTCTGTTTTTCCCTTGAAATAGCATGTTGTGTACACCAGGTGATTAGAAATGGTGATACTTGAGAGAAAAACATTGTTCCTAGTGTCATCTGGACTGGATTTGGAAGGAAAGTTTGCTTGCGACTGTATAAGAGACAAATCCTTTGAGTGGGGATGTGGGCATTGGACTTTAATGCATATGATACATAAGGGAGATGTGGATGGATGGACAGTTATATGGACACATGGATGGATGAATTTTGGAAACACAGTGTTTGTGAGTACGTATGCATTGAACGTATCGTTACATTTTCAGATATATATTTAGGAGAGGAGGTATGTCACTTTTCCTGCCAAAATCACTAGTTATCATATGAATTAGTCAAAATTATTTCTAGTTACCAGTACAAATCAGAAGGTTTAAGAATTACTAGGCCCACCACTTGGTCTAATCCCCAAACAATAACACACTTACCACAATAAACCTTTTCTTCCAAGTGCTTCTAACGCCATGTAGACAAAATGTCTGTAGCCTGTCATGTCTGTGTGTCTAAATTCACATTTAAAGACCATTCACTGGAATGCCGCTAGGATCTCATAAAATATCTTTATTATCAACTAAAAAGGAGGCATCCAGCTTGCACAGACATTAAGAAGAAGCAGTTCAGAATAAACTACAGACTGCTGAATAAGAAAGGTTTTCTGCATCCTGCTTCCCTTCTTTGAATTTCCAGCTTTTGCATTTAAGTTTACACGTTTTCAGGCAGACTCACTCAGGATTGTGCTGGCCACCCTCTAACTGGCCAGGAAAAAGCCAGAAGTTCAAATGATGATAGCAAAGATATAGGAGACACATGGAGCAGGACAGGAAAAACAGCCTGAGGAAGGAAAAGCAATCTCCAAAGTGTGCGAAAGGGGGACATTCTGCTTTGTGTAAAAGAGACGGACATGTGTCCACCAAATGTTGTCTTACCGTAAAAATCCCCGCTAAAGAGGAAAAAAAAAAAAAAAGCCTGTGAATACTCCAAATTCTAAAGCCTCTCCCCCCCCCCCCCTTCCCCCCCGCATACCCCTGCTTTGAACTTTTTTTTTTTTTTTTTTTTTTTTTTTTTAACTAACGAGGAGGGGGATAGATGTGAGTTGGTTCAGGTGTTGTCCCTCACCTCTTCTGCAGATGTGGTGTTTTGGGTTTCAAAAAGAAACCCCTCCAGGTTTTTGCTCTATTTTGCTCCCTCTTCACAGCTGTGGAACTCTGGCCTCTGGCCGGAGCCGCGGGCAAGGGCCACCTGAGCACCCCTACCTATGTAGCAGGGGGAACCAGAGCCCATCACAGCCCTTTGCCATTTTTACCTAAGCTCCGAGCCATGTCTGGCTCTGCTCTTCTGTCCTTCCCCGCTAACTTGTTTGTTTTTCCAAAGAAGAAGGCTGCTGCCTGCCTTTTCCAGAACGATGTCACTTTCAGAGAGAGAAGCAAATCTGTGACATATAGAAGGGGTCCGTACACAAAATGCAGCCTCTCTGATTATTTTATTATTTTTTTGTAGCACAAAAAAAGAGACAGACTGGAGACATAACAGCGGTCATTCAGTGTCTCCATATGGTAGAAACGAACTACGGAAATATGTGTTCATATTATTGGGAAAAAAAAAAAAAAAAAAAAAAAAAAACGAAACACAAGGGAAAAAAAAAAAAAAAAAGAAGAAAAAGAAAAGCTCTGGTGGAAGGGATAATACACCAGTCTCGACACAGGCCGAAAGCAAAAAGAAGTGCCCAAATTTCCTGGGCAAGCAGATTAAAAGAATTAAAATCAAAATGTGCTAACAACCTGAAGAGCACAGACATAATACAGCTAATTGAAATGCAGAAATATAGACCAGATTTGTGTCTACTTGCGAGCATTATAAAACACACCAAATCACCTCCAATAGACGAGCAAGATCCTCTTGTACTTGGCGAAGGACAAAAACAAACTTTGTCTGAAGTACACGTCCCCCGGCAAAGATACGATGGAGTTCGCCTTGCAACTATAGCGAATCTTTACATATTTTCAATTTCTCCCGGTTCCACAAAATTTACTGGCGGGCCTCGAAGCTGTGATGGAAATCTAATGCAATTTCATCTCTCGGGAGGATAAGAATTAGGACCTTCTAAAAGTGAGAAATAAAACTCGGAGAGAGGCAGACCCTCTTTCCTCCCAACTCAGCGTTTTTCCATATAAACCCTTAAAAATAGTTTGAGCAGATAATATTTCAGAAGAACTTACTTTCAGGACTCCAGTCTATTGGCTCTCTGGACTGAAAACTGGACCCGCAAAACATGTTCCCTGCAATTGCAGCGTTTATCTCATCTGGAAAAGTGCTCACCCATAGCTGCCCCTTACAAGCCAAACCAAGCAGTTAAAGTGTCACTTAACATTCTAGAGAATGTGAAATATATTGTACATTGTCAACTCCCCAAAACCATAAAACTAACTTTATGGACCTCACGTGACTTTTGAGAGCCAGTGAGGGGTATCTGTCTGAGGTCTGGGCGATTTTTACGATCTAACTTCTAGATAAAACCCTATCCATTTGACATCTAAATGTCATACCCACTTTTGGTATAGTTTGCTATTGGTAAAAAAAAAAAAAAAAAAAATCAAGGGAAGGCGAGCAAATGGTTTGGGATCTGACAGTCCACTTCACATTCCTCTCAAAATCACTTAAGAAGTACCTAAACAGTGGGAGATTAAGTTTGGTAAGTTTTAAGATCCAACTTTACTTGCTACGAACAAAAAGCCTAAGCTATTTTGTAGAGATGTCAGTGGCGTTTTGCCAAATAGAGCGACTTTAAACTGGAGTATCTCGCGCCTTGTTAGATTCCCTAGGTAGCAAAATTGCAACATTTGCCATCTTTGATGATGTTAAATTATATGCAGCGAAAATGACTCGTTGTAGTGAGTGTCAGTAGTTACAGAGTTGTAATCTGTTATTTACGTGTTGAGCCAGAGACTAGGATGTAAAATCAGTAAGCACAATAAACCGAGGAAGAGAGGTAGAGGAAAGATTACAGTTCAGCAAAGAAATAGTCTCTCTCTATATATACATATTATATATAATAAATATATCTCTACAAACACACAGATACGTAATTCCATAGAACACAGGTTTATGCGTACGTATATATTGATGTAAATACCACTCGCTTTTAGAATGTTTGTGTGTGTGTATATTTATATCTATGTCTGACAATTCCTGAAATGCACGTAAATATACTTGGGAAGAATTTATGCCATGTTACTGTAACTTGAAGTACTTTAAACTAGTTTGTCTGATATGCTGCTGTAGCGGGGGTGGGGGTATCTGTGTTGTTTTTAGGTAAGCAGCGTCTGAGAAATGTGACAAGTTGTGTTTTCCGCGGAAGGTTTCCCGTGCAATGCCATGGCGTTATGTGAGCGAACATTTTGTGCTGCCGGGCTGCGAGCTCCCCGAGAGCTGCCCAGGAGAGATGAGGGCTGCAGCTCTGCTGGGATCTCCAGGCAGGCTGAGCTCCGTGCCAGGCATGTCCCTGCTTTAGCACGTACTGCGGACTCCTTGTGCAAGCCTCAGAGGTTGGGTATAAAGTGCAACTGGGAGCCTTTATGAGTAGGAGAAACGTTTATTTGACTTCAAGTAAAGCTACAAACAAATACAAAAAGCTTATTGGCAAAGTACTAACAGGCAGCTAGACATGACAGATGCCATTTTTACACATAACATTGCATTCACTCTGCCCACTACGAACTGTCTATTAGTCACATCAGAAATATTTCTAGTATTTACAAACATTAGAGCACTTTATCGTTGGTCCAATCTTATACATTTATATATATTTTTTTTAATAATGAAGTTTACCCACGTCTAAGAGTACATCTCAGAACTAGCCTGGGACTAGAAATCCCGGCCTGAAGTTTGAACTAAAACACAGACTGGACAATTTTATGACAGAAAGTTACAAGAGTTTTTTTATTATTATTTTTCCCTCCCCCCCTCTTTTTTTTATTTTTTTTCCTTTTTTTTTTTTTTTTTTGTTTCATTTTTCTTTCTGCGACTGTAGTGCAGGAACCCCCGATTTTAGCTTAGGCAGAGAAGAACTCACCCAAAAAACAGTAAACTCAGGAAGGGGAAAAAGCAACAAATAAACAATTGTATCTTATCAATTTATAAATAAGTTATAACATTTAAAGGGCTCACGTAAACATGCTAGCTTTCCAGAAAGCATCAAGAGAGCACGGACACATACATTTATAAGAACAACAAGAGCATGAGGAGCATCTGGAAATAAAATTTAATTAAAAATAATAATAATTAAAAAACCACGACATGAACTCAGTTCTGGGATAACGGTACCATACGCGTTGTTTTAGAATAGCAACAACATGCTGAAAAGAAGGTGCCTCACTGTACAGTACTCCAAAACTAAGATCTGCTGAGCTTTATTTATTTATTTACGTATTTATTTAATCTTTCCTCTTCTTTCCTCGACATTCCTCCTCTATAATTTATGGCTGAAAGGCGCTGCCCGCAGAGGCTAAGCTCATGCTTTTCAGTTTATTATCCTTCTTCCATTTCATCCTCCTGTTCTGGAACCAGATTTTGATCTGCCTCTCGGAGAGGCAGAGAGCGTGAGCGATCTCTATTCTCCTCCTGCGGGTGAGATATCTATTGAAGTGGAATTCCTTTTCCAACTCCAGGGTCTGGTAGCGAGTGTACGCTGTCCTTGCCCTCTTACCGTCTGGTCCAGTCATGTCTGAATAACACGGACAACAACGGGTTTTTGATTTCTGTTTCAAGTCTTTCTGATAGGATTTTTACTATTAAGGCTATTTTTTAGTACGGGGGATAAATATTCACCGTCTTCGGGCAATTAGGAACGCTGCTCTTTCCCAAAATAACAGCCTCTCTCCCCCTCCCCCCCGGTCTCCCTCTCTTTCCCGCACACCCCAGACACGTGTAAAAACCCCCACCTTTGGTCCCTCCAGAACTGACACCCGCAACTCAATATTCATAATTTAACTGAAGAACCGAGATTTTGAAATCGTCTTTTTTCGCCCTGACTGGGTGTTTTTCTGCCTGCTTGCTGGGTCATCTGGTTTAATACTGCTTTCGTTCCTCCGGGAGAAAAAAAAATAAAGGGGGTGGTGGTGGTGATGGTCCTCGCTGTTCCCCGTGCTCTGTATTTCACTGCAATTTTGGTTGTGTCAAGAGCAGATTGTCAAGAATACACCCAGCAAAATCAGAGAAGGAAAGGACTGAGAGACCCATCTGTGCATATAATGCCATTTTAATGGTCAATTCTTTCTTTTCTTCTGCCCCCCAAGGAACACCCCCTTCCCTCAATTTCTGTATTACCTTCTCCCACCATACACATATAGCTACTAGCTTGAAACAAGCGCACATTTCGCGGCAAGAATAACGAAACTAAAATAAAATCTCCCCCCTCCAGGCGCCAGAGGCAGCTTTAAAGCCGTGATCAGAACAAGAAATGCAAAAAGCAATAAATAGCTGCGTTTCTGATCAAAGCGTTTCCACCGAATAAAGGGAAGGAGAGAAAATAGGGAGTGGGGGGGGAAAGGAAAGGGGGGGAAAAAGCGGGGTGTGAGAAAATAAACAACGACAACGACAACGACCGAAAAAGAAGTAGCTGTACCATGGCTAATGTGAAGTTTCCTCATCCAAGGGAATATCTGAGGTGCCTGCCCTTCTGTTGCTGCGGTGGAGGTTGCGATGGGCTCTGCCTGCGCTCGGGGGATGCTGCTGCTTATTGGAGTGCCCTCGTCGGCTCCCGAGGACGCGCTGGTCTCGTCTAGTTCTGTGAAATTTGTGTTGGTGCTGGCAGAAGTAGCTTGGTCGGAGGGGGACGGGGCGGGCTTGCCTCCATGGCTCTCGCTGTTGGAGCAGGGAAGGGAGTCGGGAGAAGATAAGGAGCAGCTAGACGCCTGTCTAAACCTGCTCTCCTGAGCTGGAGAAGGGAAACCGCGGGAGCTCTCCCCCACAGCCCCAAAGTGACTAGAAGAGGCTGAGCGGTTGATGCTAAGGTCCATCCCATTGTAGTTGTAGCCATAAGAGCTGGAATGCATGGTGCTTGAATCTCTGTAAGAACCGTTCATGGAACTGCTGGTCCCATAATTTAGTAACTGATAGTCGGGGCCATTTGGGTAGCGCCCTGAGAACGAGTTTACAAAGTAAGAGCTCATTTGGGTTATTTTGGAGGGCTTGATTTGTGGCTCGTGGTCGTTATAACCCTGTGCTTGACGATTTATGATGTATTAATGAATTATAGCAATGCACTGTACTTCGTTTTTGCTATGTATGCGGCCAAATATGGGGGGAGGGTGGGGGTGCGTTTGGGAATCACGTGCTTTTGTTGACCAGTCGTAAATTCTCACTGATGACCTCAAGAGGTAATTCATGCTCTATGGTTACAAATAATGACGATCGTGGAGTCGTTAGGCCCAAGTCGGTGCGCGGCGCCCCGAGTCCCCGGGCGCGCCGGCGCCGCGCTCGCCCCACCTTGGCGGAGCGCGCCACCTGCCGGCCGCGTGGGGGCGGCGCAGGCGGGGCCCCGGCCCGGGCCCGGCCCGGCCCGGCCCCGGCCCCGGCCCCGGCCCCGGCCCACGCTCGGGGTCCCCCGGCCCCGCTTTTTGCCTCTTCAGAAATCTGCGCAGCAGCAGGGGAGATCCTGCCGCGGCGAGCGCGCCCGCGCTTTCCATGTGGCTCTTCTCGCCCCGCTCGTTCTCTTTATTAAACCATTATTTCTTCCTTTGTAACAGCACTGCGGAAGTTTTAGAGGCAGCGAGGGATGAGGTGTTAAATCGCTTTTAGGCCAGGCAGCCTTTTCCTTTGATATTTGAAGGGGGGCAATGCGAAGCTGCTACGGGGGAGCGCGGCCGCGCGTGTTTATTTCCGAAGGCTTCGCCACTGCTCCGGGAGAAGTCGAGCTTCCTGGCACGCTGAGCGTGCTACCAGCGATGCAGTCGCACCGTAACTGGGGAGCGAAAAAAACGCGGAAAATGAGGAAAAAGGGCAGAAAGGAAGGTCCAGCCGGTGGAAATGGTTGACAGCGTTGCTTTTAGGACAATCTTGTTCCCGAGCGTTTCACGTCCTCTTTAACCACAGCATTGTGTTACGGTGTTGTTCCTTTCCATTTGCTAACCTGCAAGGAATACTGGGGAGCAAAAGCACTCTGAAATTGGTAAAAACATTGTGAAAGGTCTGTGCGTTGTTAAGCATTACTTTTTCTTCTCGTTTCCTCTCTCCTTTTTTTTTTTTTTTCCAAGGCAGCTCAGGAATTTCATATGCTTGTCTGCAACTCATTGGAAATTATGCGCCATATTGAAAGTGACATATAATTATAATAATTACGGGCAATGAAAAGCGTGGCAATAATAGTAAATGTCCTACAGCTGTGAAGCTTCTGCATGAATTGATTTTAGAAGTGACTGACATTAAACCAGCTCGTGGCATGGGGGAATGCGTTCATACATAGGTATTTTTGTGGGCAGTGGGGAAAGGGAATAGAGGTAAGGGGGTACTGTTTCATAGCTTTCCTGCCATGTGAAGCTTCAAAAAATCGTATCCACATTAGGCTGGTCTGGTTGCTTGCTTCCAGTCCTAAATCCCCAGCAGAAAAAGCACTTCCTTTTGTTTAATTACAAAACCCAATAAAAGTTTCCTATTTGCATGTACAAGGTTCCCTTTAGGCACAGAGCATTACCCACCCCATCCTGAGCAAAGTTAGAATATCAGAATCCACTAGTAGACTTAGTTTAGATTTTTTTTTCTTTTCCTCTTTTTTTTTTTTTTTTGTTTGTTTCCCATAAGTGCATGCTATATTCCTGTAGCCGAGAAGTTATACGTTTCATAGGAAAAAATCCCTTGAAATCTGGAGTATTTTGCAATACACTTCACTTTGATTTGGGGATATGAAGCAAGGGACCAGATGTTTGAAAGATGCTAGGCAAATGTTAGGTATCTTTGGTAGATAAATGAGAGCATATTTTTGCCTGTTTCCTTGATTTATTATGTATATGGAGAGCATTTCGTCATAACTCTTTGTACTATAACAATAAAAAAGAGCGATACTAAAGCAGAATGTCAACGAGGAAATAATACTGGTGAAAGGTCTTCCATTTAAGATTACACAAAAAGAGGGAAAACCAGATTTATCTCTCCAATGTAACTTCCGTATGCTTGGAGTTGCTTGTCCTTGCAGATTAGAAGACAGTGTCATAAAGAGAGTAGCAGTGCTTTCTTTACAACTCCGTGCTCCTTAAGACTGACAAGTTCCCCTGAAAAAGGGAAGGATAATAATAATGACAGTGTGGTGTGTGTGAGATCGAAGACTTTTTTTTTATTAGAGAATTCCATGGTCATACCTAAGACAAACTTCAAACACAACACGTACAAAAATTAATAAAATATAACTTTTTTTTTCTGTTGTTGCTTTTGCATCCCTTTAGGTAGTATTCGTTCTTTCAGTAGATATCTTATTAAAAAAAAAAAAAAAAAAAGAGAGAAACTAATTACAAGACCCCAGGGCTTGATTAATTTACCAAAGGAAAAAAAAAAAAAAAAAAAAAAGGAAGAAACCCTATGTCAACCGTGCATAAAACATTTTTACAAAATTAAGACAATAAACACCCCAAATGACATATATTGCAGCACTTCCATTAAATACAAGAGTTAGCATATTACTAACAGTGACACCAAGGGTAGAAACACGGGTAGGAGTCCTTTTTTTTTTTTTTTCCTCTTTCTTTCTTTTCCCCTTCTCTCTGCTTATCTCCTTTTTTTTTTTTTTTTTTTTTTTTTTTTTTTTTTTTTTTAATTGTTTTACTGTGGGGGAAGGGGGAAGTCTAGGAAGAAAAAAACGCAACTAGAAGCCTGATTTTTTTTTTTTTTTTTTCTGGACACGACAGTTTACTGGGAACACGAGTCCATGGCATTGGTGGCCCAAACTTTCTAGCTGTTGCCGTTGCTGTAGAGCGCTTGTCCCACCAATGTGCACGTTTTCCCTTTCCTCGCAGCCAGCCCACACCACCCTCATCCTCTTGGCTCTCACACGCACGCACTCACTCCCTCTCTCTTTTTTTAAATAATACTTTCACTCCGCCGTTTTCTCCTCCTCCTCCTCCGCGCTCAGCTGCGAGGAGTTGAGCAGTTTGTTCTCTTTTTTCCACTTCATCCGGCGGTTCTGGAACCAGATCTTGATCTGCCGCTCTGTCAGGCAGAGGGAGTGGGCGATCTCGATCCGCCGGCGCCGGGTCAGGTAGCGGTTGAAGTGAAATTCCTTCTCCAGCTCCAGCGTCTGGTAGCGGGTGTAGGTCTGGCGGCCTCTGCGGCCGCTGGGCCCGAAGGAGGAACCTGTGACACCCGCAAAAAAAATAAAAATAAAAAAAAAAGAGAGAGAAAGGGGGCGGGGGGCGGGGGGGGGGAAGCCCCGGGGTTTAGCGGGGCGGCGGAGGTCCCGGGCAACTCGCGGGGACGGTGCCGCCTGCACCGTGCCTGTGTGCGGAGGAGAGGGCGCCTGCTCCCTGCCCTCCCCAGGTTTCAGCCAGCAAAAGCCCCCCCGGGAGCCTCCGCGGCCGGGCCGCCTGGGTGCGCACCCACGGAAAGCCCGCGCGGGCTGCGGGCGGCCGGGCAGAGCAGGGGGCTGATGCGGACCGCGCCAGCCTGCAGCGGGCTGGAGAGACAGGACGAGATCTATCTTACTCCGCGATGAAAAATCGCAAGGTGTTCTCCCACCCCCACCCCCCTCCGCTGTTTTCCACCCTACCGGCAACTGTAATAGATCTGAGCATTTAAGCAATAATGAAGTGAATCGATCTGCCCAAAGTCGACATTAAAGAGGATACAACGCTTTATGTCCCTGCGCTAATGGACATCAATTCGGAACTTAAAAGGCAACAAATGCATCTAAACATGAGGATAAGGGTGGTGAGACTCTCTTTCTTTCTTTCTTTCTTTCTTTCTTTCTTTCTTTCTTTCTTTCTTTCTTTCTTTCTTTCTTTCTTTCTTTCTTTCTTTCTTTCTTTCTTTCTTTCTCCCTCTCTCTTATTTTTCCCCCTTCTCCTGATTGAGGAAACAGCACTTAAAAAAGTCATATATCATCAGGAGAAAAAAATTCTCCCCAGGCAGACTTTTCATTACGTGTAAGTTTCATTAAAAATGTAGCTCTCTCCTTTCAAATATTTAAACACTTCTATATTATTTAACTCCAGGTCGGCTATCTAGAAAGAGAGGAAGCTGCTTGAGGGTGTGGGTACATGCATGTGTAAAGTCATCCAGATCTGA
Organism: Aythya ferina; assembly: GCF_964211825.1. Classification (NCBI taxonomy): domain Eukaryota; kingdom Metazoa; phylum Chordata; class Aves; order Anseriformes; family Anatidae; genus Aythya; species Aythya ferina. The sequence continues at coordinate 7,512,779 of NC_140321.1, forward strand.
TTTAGAAAAGATATCTCCCTGTGCGTTTAGGGAAGACAGAGACAAATCATTATGACTGCGTGACACGCAAACTGGAATGTGGAAGAAAAAAGGGGGGGGGGGAAGCAGAAATACTGTACCAGGGATTAAATAGGGAGCAAACTTTTTTGCTGTTTTTCTAGTGGGGAAGCAGGGGGAACTGGTCGTAAGGAGAAAATACTTCAGCGGCGTGAAGTTTTGGTGCGTGTCAGAAGCAACTTGAAGCCTCTCATGTTGCCTAACTTCCCCGCTGGAAGTTTGGGCTCTAAAGTGAACCTTATTCCTACTTCCCTCGCTCTCTCGCTCTCTCACTCTGGCGGTAACAAATAAGAAAGGGGGGAGGAGATTGATGTATTTATTTCTGTAAAAGAGTAAACTCACTATTGCAAGAGTTCATCCGCTGCATCCAGGGGTAAACCGGGGCGGAACACTTTTGCTCCTCGCTTTCTCCGAATACAGTTTTGCTCTGCGCGCAGTCCGACTTGCGCGGCTCGGGGGCGAAGGGCACCTCGTCCAGGTTGGAAGGGGCGCACGCAGGGTCCTTCTCCCTGAAAAAACCGCCGGCCCCATAGTCACAGGCGGAGCTGCGGCTGTAGGCTCCGTTGCTTTGCTGGTAGTAGGGAGAAGAGGCATAGCCCTTCTCCTGGACTCCCGTGGCTCCATAGGTGGTGGGGTAGTGCCTCAAAGGATCCGCATAGCCCGAGGGATATAACGGGATCTGTCCCAGGAAGGGCTCCTGCCCCGCCGCCAGACTCACCGGGAAGGTCGAGTTGACAAAATAAGAACTCATTGGAAGGAGCCTGCCGTCCTTTCCCGGCTTTATGATTTGTTGTGTTTTATAGTCCAAGTGGTTTAGCTATTAGTAGTATATCGGAGATTGGGTTTTAGCTGAAGGGAGATGGCGTGGTGCCAGCGAGGGACACAAGGAAATACAACCATCTGATCATGGGCTGACCAATAGCAGGCGCCTGAGGTTGCAAAATAGCACCCATGAGGAGCTGAGATTGCACCAGGGACCCCAAGAACAAACCATCCACCCCCTTTTCCCTCCCTTTTAAACAACAGAAATGCACCCCCTTAACCAAATATATGATATCTGCGGAAAGAAACGTTCCCGGCGCGCTCAGAGCTTCATAAATAAATGCTCTCCCCCCCTTCTCTCCCCCCCCCCGACTTCAGCATGGGGGAGTGTGAATGTGAAAGCCTGTGTGTATGGATGGCGGTGCATCCACACACAAATAATGTATACAAATACCTGATGTAAGTGGGAAAAAAAAAGTTATTTATTTACATTCGGAAAACTTTAACCCTTCGTGTCTGCAATTCGTCCTGAAATATCTGGGTACTTTTCTACAGTTAAAGAAAAAAGTTGTGTGTGCGAACTTTGCAAGGAGGAGATCCCGTTGGTTAAACTAAGAGATTTCCTATAGGAGAAGAAACGGATTCTGACAATTTATTTCGGTTCATGTTTACCTAATTACTATAGATTAGCATTCCATGTTAAGCATTCCCTGTTAAGAAAGCTGCGCTGGATTAAAACAAACATTCTCTTTTCATACATAGTATCTTTTTCGTTTATTTATCTGCAAAAGCTACATATTCAGGAGATAAATGGAAAATCGAAGTATTTCCTTTATCCCTTGCTAAATCCCGATCTGCTCTGGAGTATTGTACCGCATTGTGCCCTCTTGCGTTTTTTTGTTAATACCAGATCTATGCCCGACCTTTTTTGGAAGAAAGAAAAAAAGAAACAACAAAAAAAGAAACTTTGTGTTGCGATCAAAAGCTGAGTTTATTGATTGTTACTGATCGAGATTAAAAAAAAATAAATCTATTATTGTATTTATTTTATATTATTTTATATTATATTATTTTATTTTATATTATTTTATATTATATTATTTTATTTTATTTTATTTTATTTTATTTTATTTTATTTTATTTTATTTTATTTTATTATTATTTTTTTTTACGAGAGAAAATTTCGTGGTGTGGTGGTTCTGCTGTCTTGGAGGTGCGCAGGGACCCTGCCTTTTTACATCCCTCCTTTCGAGCCCATCCCCACTGCAAAATACTTATTTTTTCAAACTTAAAACGTTGAAAGAGATAAGCTCGAAAGTCTAACGCAATTCCCTGACATTCCAAAAGCTGTACTTTCTTTTGGGGTTCGACTAATTTATTTTTATTTTTTTCCTGGATTTCGTCACCAGGGATGTACTCTGCACTACCTGGTGCATCCCCTCTTCAGACCTCTGTTTGCTCAAGGTAAAGTGGGATCTCTATTCGGTGTCTTCCATTTTTTCAAGTGGGAAAAATCAGAGCCATCTTAGAGTGGAAAAAAAAAAAAAAAAAAAAGTAATAATGAAAACCAGGACTGTCACTGATCATTCGCGTTATATAAAGGATTTGTTTCCTGTCCGAATTTGTAGCCATCTGTCTGTCGGTTCTTATATGCAGTGACATGGCACGCCTTATAATATGCACTCCCCTGTACTTGAATCTGTGGCAGTGTGCGCTACAAACCTAGAATTACATATATTATATGTTCACTGTAAAGCTGCCAATGCAGCTCTCTGACAGAGCTTTAAGTATCTACGAAATTCGTATCTTATTACGAGCTAATTTATTTTAAACATCATATTTACATAAGCACAGCCAAGATTGTTTAATGCCACGGCTGCAATGAACGTTTCGAATGAAACGTAATCCTTATAATTCAAGGAAGTAACATGCAAAGGAAGTAGTTTTCCATCCTCCACCCCCTCTCTGACTGATATCTCTTATATTTGTTCTTGCAGAGTTTCCCTTTGTGTATGGAGTGGACCCAAACTTACGTAGATCTACTTTATTGGTATGCAAGGGAAAAAAAAAAAAAAAAAAAAAAAAAAGGAAGATTGAAAGGGAAGAGGAAAAAAGAAAAAAAAAAAAAAGATCGGATGAGAGATTGAAGTTAACTGCTTTGCTGCTTTGCAGGAGCCATACAGCTCATACACTTGATTTGAGAATTACACAATATTGGTAGCACTACAGAAACAGCGATTATCTGGCATGATCAGCTTTGCTTGCACATTTTTGGCTAAGAAATTGATGTCCTGATAATTCAACGCGTGAGTACATCTGCTGAAAATGCTTGCTATAATATTTTCTATCAGTTCTCATTACTTCTCTGCAAGTCAATCCCTCAAAATATTTTGACACCGCCCCATCCCCTCCCCATATTTTACCGCAGTAAAATACTACTCGTTTTAGCGCATTTATGTCTAAAACAGACTTTTAAAGTGGCTTGACTGTCGCCATTGTATAAGAAAATAAAATGAATTTAATCTGTCCGCTTGCTAATTGCTGACATATTAGACACGCTATAGATAACATTAATACATCCCGCTTCTTAGAAGAAGGGTGAAGCTTCTCTTGACACTGCAGATGGTTATTTGTGGGAGGAAAACAAACAAACAAACAAACAAACAAAAAACTAGAAAACTTGATTTCCAACCTGAAAAAAAATATGTGTCATAGTGCATTTTGAAGGGTCAGAACCGCAGTCTAATTGGTTTCCCACATATAATACATGCAAATTCTAGTTAGAGGTCTTAAACCGCACTAAATCTCAGAGAACTGTACATAAAGCACGGAGGTGGTTTCTCTCCCCATCTAAATAGTTTTACCAAAATAATTAACAAATAAATAAATGTTGAGTTATTGTTATAGCTACTTAATAGACAATGTCCTGTCTTCTCCGCCAAAGTCCCCATGTAAATTTAAGACCGATTTTGTGATATTTTCTTTGGACGACTCTAGCGCCATACAAGCCGGGAGTGACAGAGACACAGAGCAAAGAATAACGGATGCAGAAGCAAGCTTATACAGCAGCCCTTAAGTTAGATTTGTCTTTGACCGTACTCATTGGCATATCTTTATTCAGTCTTTGGCCTCATCTGCTTAAAAACAGGCACAGGGGTTGCTAAGAAGGAGCAATAAACTGGACAAGTTGCAAGAGATGCCAGAAGGTGGTATAACGTATTTCAATATGCGCTGGGAACCCGTCTTTCCTCTCCTGACTGACATCACTCAACTGGCGAGGTATAAATAAAGATAAAGAGACATATTTACAGTATGTACAATCACAGCTATCTGCCCAGAAAGGTCTCGCTTTTTGTTACTTTGCTTTTCTGGCCAGCAAATGCCTCTCCACAAAGTAGAGAAAGGCAGATAGATGAGGGGATTAAAACAACACCCAAATATTTCGAAATGCAAACAGAACAGAGCATTTCTTGTTTGAAAGCTAAACCGGCTAAGAACTTGGTAGAAAGTTCAGTGCAGTTGGTTCCAATAAAAAACGAAACTCTTTTTCATGTGGAGCTGGAATTCCCGATCCTTCTGAAGTGAGAACACAGCGGGGGTTTCCCTACCGAGGGACTTATTGCAGCCATAAAGTCAAGCAAATACTACAAAAAAAAAAAAAAAAAAAAAAAAAAAAAAAAACAACAACTTGTTCCTGGAGTCAGACATAGAAAGCAATTGGCAGCAGAGAAGCCTCCCCTGTAATGCTCATGCACAGTAAAAATCACATTGGGGAAAGAAACAACCACAGAAATCATGTATGCACTGCAGTGCTGGCATGTTTAAAACAATGACCCCTGAAGGTGTAGGAAAAAATACTTGCTCTCTCCGCACATAACCATCTGAAACTTAATTTCCAGCAATTTAAGTTTAATTTACCTGACTTCCCGTGCAGTGCATAATAACCTTCTTAATGGGATCTTTGAAAAGAAGTAATAATAATCTACCATTGTTCCATTAAAGAGTGCAGCTAATTATTAACAAAAAGGGGAGGGCGGAGGAGGGAGAGCGGGAGGAGTAAGGACATTGGGGTAGTCAAAGTGTATTCATACTGAACTATTTCGGCAAAAGAAAACCCTGAGACCGGGGGAAGGGGGCTACTAGTAGGTTGGATTGGATACGTTGGAGAAGGTAAGGAGAAACCGATACGTATCATAAAATGTGGAAGGCGAATGCTGCGAGGTGTTGGGAATTACAACATGGAACAAGTTAATCATGGATGTTGTTAGTCAAAGGAAAGTTGTCTCCCCTCTTTTTTTTTTTTTTTCTTTTTTCTTTTTTTATATGTAGTCACTCGACATCTCGCTTTCTTAGAGAAAGTGTCACTAGCCTAGACGTAAACAGTTGCCAGGAAACTGTGTGGTAGAAAGAGAAAACGAGAGGGAGAAAGAGGCAGGGAGGGAGGAAGGGAGGGAGGGAGAAACCTTTTAAAATAACAGACACGCATTGTCCCTTCAAAGCTCAGAGTAACTTAAAAGTGATTCGTCGTCTGCCTTTACTCTCTGTTCCTTCCCCAGCAACCACCTCAATTTTGTGTACACGACTTGACATATCTTTTCCAGACCCCACTGAAATGACCACTCGAAGCAATAAATAAATAAAAGCTTCTCTGCCTTTTATGATTAGCTGAAATCCCCAGCCTCGCCTTTGCCTCATACGTCATTACCGTGTTTCATTTTACACGATCTCCGCTTGTGTTCACGCTCAGCAAACAACGGGCTATCTTTCATCTTCCATGTGTGTGTAGATAGATAAATAGAGAGAGATAGATAGCCTTTAAATGTATATGCATGTATATATTTATACACATACGGCAAGCGACAGACGCACAGTTGCACACACAGAGCACTATACATCGGGGTGTGCGTAGAGCAACACACATTCGTACGGGGTGTACATTGCCCATATGTCAATGCCCGTATATGTGCAAGCGCATCCCACGTACACATATTCAGACACTTTAAGTCTATGCAAACAGATAAAAACACATCTCCCATTTGCAATTCCCAGCAGGGCACCAAGCCTCAAGGGTGGAAACGCATTCGAGAGCCGCTTCCCTTCCCGAGCAGCGCGGAGCCAGGCCCCGCTGGGCGCTGCCGGCCGCCTGCTCCGGCCGCCCGGCCGGGGAGAAGGGACCCGGGCAGGGCCGCCCACGCCGGGGCACCGGCTGCGGGGAACCCCCGGGGAGCCGCCGGCCGCCGCCGTCGACGGTAGATGGCAGCAGACGGCGGGGAATGGGCGAGCCCCGCAGCGCGGCGGCGGCACCGGGGGAACGGCGCCGCTGGGGGCTGCCTTGGTTTTATTCTATTTAATTTTATTTTCTTAAATTAGCAAGCAGGAAGACTGCGAGGAGGGGCGCCCGCCGGCAGCAGCGTGGGCCCCCCACCCCGGGGCACTCGGAGTTTTTCTCGGCCATCCCACGCCGACCCGTGCTGACGAGGTTAAAAAGACTTGACCGCACCGAAGTGCGAGGTTTCCACAAGTGGTTTCCCACGCAGGATGCGGAAGAATCGGCATAAAAGCGTTTTGGAGCAAGGTTTCTATTTATTTGCTTGTTTGTTTTTTAATTAAGAATTGGAAAAAAAAAAAAAAAAAAAAAAAAAAAAAAAAAGAAGAAAACGAGCGCGGAGAGACTTAGAGGAAAAGGAAAACAGGCGTGCGAACCAGCATTATATTTTTTCCCGTGATTTATGAAAAATGTAACAGGTTCGGGAAGAAATATCTTCTAAAAATGACTTTCTGTTTATAATTTCCACGGCTTGCGATCATTTACTCTGGTCCACACAATATTCAGACACAGTGAAATTAGGTGAGATAAATTGTCACGTCATAAAATGGTTTATGCTTAAGTAATGAATTTCTTATTACTCAATCTCGCTTCACATATAGAGGCTCCTACATCCTCTTATTTAAAAATCACCTCATAACAGTAGCAATTAGTACTATATTTAAACAACCCGAAATCTAGAAAAAAAAGCATTCAAAATGACGGGCATCTCCGGACAAATTCTCCTAAAACCGAAGGCAAACGTTAGGGTATCAGACAGGCAGAGGAGAGAGAACACGGGGGAAACTTGCACAAAACCTGGTTGGAAGCTGTGGAAAAGGACCAACACAACGTGGGTCTGAAACCCTACCCGGTATTCCGGTATGAAAATCCGTAAAGACCCGTTAACACTGAAAAACGCAATTAAATACGGGGAGGCTTATTGAGTCGCAACGTCAGCTTCATTTGGGAGTTTCATGAAGGAAAAAAACAATAACAACAAAAAAAAAAATCACAATGAGAGCACTGCGATCTGGGTTGGCTTCATCCTATTATCTTTTTTTTTTTTTTTTTTTTTTTTTTAATCTCTCTCTTTTCGTTTCTCTTCCTCACCCCCTCACACCTCCCCCCCCTTCAAATTTCCCCCCCTCCCAATTTCCAGAACCTTATTCTTGGGAACTGCCGTGAACTGCCCTCTTTGAAGAAACCACCCACATAATAATGACCCTGGAGAGCAACGCAAAACCCAACTGGCTTCCACACAAACTTCGGCAAATTACTGGGCGCCTGAAGACAGGCAAACTGTCAAGAGATTTTGCGAGGGAAAAAAACAAAACAAAACAAAACAAAACACAACAACGACCCACAAAGGGTTTGGTAATTTTTTAAAGACAGTATCTAAAAGCTTCCGTCACCGATCTGCTGCAAAATCCTTCATTCCAACTCTACAATCTCCAGGTGACCTTACAGGTTACTTCTTATTCCATTCAATTTCTTCCTTCCTTTTCTTTCTTTGTCTTTCTTTCCTCCTTCCTTTTCTCTCTCTCTTCCTCTCTCTCTCTCTCTCTTCCTCCCATCCTTCCATCCTTCTTTCCTTCTCTTTCGTTCTCTTTCTCTCTCCCCTCCCCTTTATGCATTTTTTTCCTCTTTCTTCTCCCCCTTTTTTTCTCAGCTTATGTTACACTTTTAAGGGGAAAATTTCACTTAAAGAGATTTTCACCACCCCGATTTCTTCCAGTGTCTCCTTTCTCCCTCACTCCACCCTTTTCTTTCTACTTGTCCCCTTGGGTAGGGGGAGAGAGGAAAATGGGGACTGGGACAGAAAAGGCAGATTGACAAATACATTTTCTCAATGAAAACGTTAAATTAAGAGAAACAGATATTATTCCCTTACCTTTTGACGTCCATTTCTGTGGTATAAGTAAAATATATAGGGAGAGAGAGACAGCGTTTGCTTATCTGTTAGCTGACAAATATTGTCCCAACCTGATAGCCGTCGATTGCCTCTCTGACTTGTGATAGCTTCTTGCATTTCTGTCATTTGCACAGAAAATGAAGTAACTTCCCTCTTTGAAAAATGATAGCCTCCACTCGGTCCAGAATCTCCTCTGCCCCTCCATTACTGCTGAGATTCCAAGTCAGCAGGCAAATTAACAGAGGAATCAGAGGAATTAAAAAAAAAAAAAAAAAAAAAAAAAAACACTCTTTTCCTATATGTGTGCGGATGTGGGTGTCTATGAGTGCGTGTGGATGTGTGCACAGGCGTCCCCCCCTCCTCTCTCCCCTATTTTAGCCCTATCGAGCCTATACACAAAAGTAAAAAAATGTAAAGAGGCGAGAGCCCTATAGAGGACACTGATCCGACCCAAGGTGCAGCGGACAGAAGAATGGTGCAATATAACCACATGGGAAATAATAAAAAGTTCATGTTCACGGTTAGCAGTCCACATGACCGGCTCTGGCCAATCCCAGAACCCAGCCACTCATAAAGTTCTATCACAAAGTTGTAAATTTTCATAAAACAACAAGGAATTTATTGCATTTCTTCATGACCGGTTTAACAGCAGTCTTTTTCTTAGCCGCCATCTTTTTTTTAAAACAAAAATAAAAGAATATGAAAGGGGGTTCAGAGATTTTCCCCCCCTTGGTTGCATGTGGGGGGTGTTCGAGAGAAATGATCGAATAATTTCTCACGTAATAAGCTATGAACAATAATAACTCCTCTGAAATAAAGAGATTGGGCTTGGGTTTGGCTTTTAGGTGTGTAAAGACACAGTAAAACAGTGGGGTTCGGGCGGGAATTTTTTTTCTTTTTTTTTTTTTTTTTTTTTTTTTACTCATTTGGGAACCTTTTTGCTGAAAAGGGCAATTACCAGGTTTTAGGGAAGTAATAAATAAATAAATAAATAAATAAAATAAATAAAATAAATAAAATAGACGGTGGCCGAGGTGCTCATGCCCTGGGCAGAGAAGAACCGGTGGGGTTCGTGCCTCACCGGGTCCCCATGGCTGATCACCCCCGCAGAGCCACTGGGCCCCCTCTACAAGGTGGGGGCGATTTCCTGGCAAACCTGGGATGCCATGCCGGTAAGCCGCTGCCCTGGGTTTATTGTATTAAGGCATCGGTGGGGGACGTTTTGCCTTTTTCATGAAATCCTCAATTTCTGCTTATCCCCGATGGCACAGGTCCGTGCCAAGGGGGCAGAAAGCCGGGCCAATGCAGCAGAGCTCCAGGACCGGGGGAAATTTCTAGAACTGCTTTTTTTTTTTTTTTTTTTTTTTTTTTTCTCTCTATGCAAAGAGATTGCAACAACGGATTTCACCAAGAAAAAAGGAAGAGTTCCCTTTATTTACCCTTCTCTTCAAGTAGGATATCAGTGTTCAGAAGCCATAATAGCTGCTCTCTTTAATAATGGACTTGCCATAATTAGTGTACGTAGTATATACTGCAAATCTGTATTATAGATGTGGGTGCGCCGATACTTGACGTGGCATTTTATTTTCGCTGGAACCTGCTGAAGACGCCCCGTGCGCCTTCACTTAAGACATGAAGTCATCTATGCTGGTGGGTGGTGAAAAGGCAGGCAGACAGAGCCGCAAGGAAGGAAAGGTGGAAAGCTGCCATTACAAAGCCAGAAGTGCTTCCAAAGCTGTCTGAATTTTTCCGTGTGTGCATCTTGAGCATGCATTTGTCGAGCAAGTTATGTGGAGCCTCCGCTGGAGGAATCCGCGTCTTTACTGCGCACCCTGGAAATATAAATAAACAAACAGGCACGGGTGGGGAAAGGGCGGCGAAGGTTGGTCCCTGCGCAAGTGCTTAAAGTTACTCACTTTTGTTTTACATTGGTGATTTTCCTGCGTTTAATTGCTTTAATTTATTTTATGCGCGCTTTGATGTTAAACATTATTTGGTACTAATGAAATAGTTCTAATCCGCAGTAAGGTAATTGAAAAGCGGAGAGAGAATCTCTCTCTCTCTAAAAAAAAAAAAAAAAAAAAGAAAAAAAAAAAAGAAGGGGGGGGTGTCAGAAGAGGATTAAAACAAAGGGCGGAAAGACTGTTTGGGCTGCTTCTGGCCTCTTTGCATTCCTTCTTTATACTTTTACCTACTTCAGTAATAGCCACAGCACAATCCCAGGGAGAGAGAGAAATGACCAGCCCGTATTTCCGGAGCCCGGATTAATAATTATGTTTTTATATTTCTGCCAAAACTGTTGAAAAAAAAGTATTATATTGATATTTGAAATCTATTGAAATAGATTTTAGCAGTGATCTTGCTAAAAAAGAAAGAGAAGATTAAGATTACAGGTCATGGCATGTTTTAATATAAAAAAGATATTTTACTACACATATTTTCCTTGGGGAAAACAGTAAAACCAAAAGCCTGTGTATTGTTTTAATATGAAAAGGGGACTGAACCCAACGTGATTCTAGAATATTGGAGAATTAATTTTATTTCGAAGAATAGTAATCACAGACGAGGGAAAAACAAAAAGCAACACGTTGCCATTAAATAAATTGCTACTTCGATATACAACATTTTACGTAGCACAATATTAATTCATTATTTTTTTTTTCCTAGAGACTTGAACAGGGAAGAAGTCCCAGTAAAAATATACACAGACAAAACAGCATAGCAACGTGAAAAGAACCACAGAGGTTACAGGGAAAGGGGGTGATAATCATTCATATTATGTACACGATTCTATATACGCTAAGTATAATTTGCATTCAGATTTTCAGGTCACATTTTCTAAATTAAAGGTGCTAAACACGACCACATTACTTCATACCAAAAAGTACACAGCGAAATACAAACGGAGATTTACAAATTACTTGTACTATCGGAAGACTCACATAGAAAAATGTGTCTATTCTGACTCTAAAGCCACATTTAATAGGTAGATATTTATTCTATTGTCTTATCTCCCCCCACCCCCAAAAAAAGACTTGAATATAGGTAGTATTTTCTTTCAGTGTCAGGAAACACAATGCATCATTCCTATGTTTTTAATTATTTATGCACTTATCATTTATGTATTTTAATATATAGTCTTTTCTTCTAGTGTGTTTTTCCCCTTTTCTGTTCGCGTGGGTTTTCACGTTTCCTGGATCCACATTTTGCCCTTTCATTCTTCCTCGTCGTCCTCCACGTCTGGCTTTTCCTGGCTGCCGGAGCCAGAACAGGCAGTTTTATTTTCTTTTTTCCACTTCATGCGCCTGTTCTGGAACCAGATTTTGATCTGTCTCTCTGTGAGACACAGGGCATGAGCGATCTCGATGCGTCTCCTCCTCGTCAAGTAGCGGTTGTAGTGGAATTCCTTCTCCAGCTCCAGGGTCTGATACCTGGTGTAGGTCTGGCGGCCGCGTTTTCTGTCAGTGCCTGGGAAGCAAAATTAGATTCGTATTAGTGGTTGTTTTTTTTTTTTTTTTTTTTTTTTTTTTTTTTTTTTTGTGAGGGAGGGAGTGTTGTTTTGATGCTGCTGTTAGGTTTTGCCATCTTTCTTTTGTCTTGTGGTGCAGCCTAGCAAGCACCATCCACTTGAGTTCCACAGGAGCACAAAATCCTCGGATGAACTGTGCAACATGAGACTATCTTCCTTTTTCATTTTCAAAATCTGCTCCCCATTCTAGAAGCTTTTCCCACTCTTCCTGTTCATAGCTTTGAAACCACTGAACGTTTCATTTTCTTTACTCTAGGAAATGCATGTAGTGTTTTTTTGCATGCATCTCTGATAAGCCTGTGCCTGCGTGTGGCTCCTAGCTAGTGCGTGAACGAACAGCAAACTTCAGAAAGTTTCCTGCTCTCGTAGCACCAGTCAGACTCAGAGTTCCTACTTCAGTTTTAGATGCCAGAAAGTTAGGATGGTTGGGGAATAAATACACACAGAAACATCGAGCAAGAATGTAAGAGGCATCTGATACCTACCCAGATCCAACTATTTGTCCTCTCTTAAAGCTGTCATCAGGGTGCTTGCGTGGAAGGTGTCTTATGGTCTTAATTATTTCAATGAATGTTTTGGGCACAGCAGTTACTTCTGCTTCACTGGGGCTGTGCAGGCAGGGGCTGACATGGGGGCTGATACCCCCGGGCTATTCCTGTGGGTGTGTGCGTACATGAGAAGCGCTTCAACACCTATCCCAGACTCGCCACTACTATTGTGTTGTCGGTGAGCAGGGCTCGGAAAAGGGCCCGACCCTTAATTCCACACACACCCCGTTCCAAACCGACATTTCCTGAGTCCAACTGGAAATAATTATACAATATGGTGTTTGTGATCCTGGCTATATTTTCCATGTAAGTGTATATCTGCAGTATAATATATTATTATTTCCCAAAGAACTCGGGTTAGCAAACAGCAGCTCTCGGCCTCTCCTCCACACATTCCACTAGACTCCTTTTTTTTTTTTTTTTTTTTTTTTTCCTTTTTCTTTTTAAAAGAAGAAAAGACCTAGTCATTAAAAGGAGAAAAAAGTAAAATAGCCATGCTAGCTGTAAAGCAAAAATCTGCAGGTCGTGGAATGTGGGTTGTAAAATCCTCTGAAGAGGAAGAGCCATAAACTGCTGCTGAATAGGGATGACAACTCTATCTCTGCTCGCTGATGAAATTCCACAAGCGCGATCGCACAGTGGGCATCAGGCGGGGGGTGGGTGGGAGGTGGGGGTGTCGGGCGGCAGACGAGAACCCGCTTTTATGACCGAGATCGAGTTTCTTTAGTTTTAGGCAGAACACATCCCAGAGCATCCAGGGTTTGTAGTGCAGGGACGCTCGTGCTTTTTCTCTGCTTCTAAGATCTCTCTAGTGCTGTTCCTCGCAGCGTCACATGCTAAGGGGAGAAAGGGGGGGAGGGGGGGCAGAGTCGGAGGTCTTCTTAAATCTAAGGTCAGATAAAAGCAGAGACGAAGTGTTTACGACCAGAAATATTTGGTCTTTGATAAATCAACTATAAAAGTGAACAAACTGTAGAGCAGGTACTGGAAAGAACAGACCACCAAATAGCTGTGATGATATCTCCTGCCTTTATAAGCTGCGGTGTATTGGCTGCTCTGTTGGTTTCTTTTTCCTTTACTTTGCAGGGATTCTGGCCCACAGTCCGGTCGCCCCCGAAATTTACTAACAAGACACATTCCGAATATTTGGCTGCAGTGTGAGGTTTGGTCTCAGGGATGCTCTCAAGTTGCAATTTGGCTCCGGCGAAGCCGGGGGTCTGTAGAAATGAGCTCACGCGTTCTCGTCTCCCAGACAGGACAGCAGCGCCTTTCTCCCACCGCCGGCCGGCGTGCCCCGGCTGGGGTCCGGAGCCCCGGAGAAGCCCGGTCTCAGGCTCTCCTTCCATGGACCCGGGTAGAGCCGGGGCGCTCCCGTGCGAGGGAACGGGATGTTTATTAAATGTTAATTGACACTAATACACGGAGATGGAGCACTCTCGTGAACGTAGGCAGCGCGGCGGCCCGGCGTGGAGTGGGTCACTGAGGGAGAGGCGGGCGGCAGCGCGTCCCGCTGCGGGGCGCCCCCCTTCCGTTCCTCGCGGACCTCTACGCGGCCTCCCGCGGGGCTGCGCTGCCAGCGCCGCGGCAGCTGCCCGGAAGCCCCAACTCCACGCTGAGCACCCCAGGACAAGCCCCACCGCCTCCTAAGAGACTTTCCCAGGGCGCAGAGCACACCGCACGCTTCCGCGGGCTGCCTGCCTGGCTTGGATTTTTCTGGCGGTCACACGGATAAAAGTGGTCTCCCTCTCACAGTCCTTATATCCATCCATCCATCCATCCATCCATCCATCCATCCATCCATCCATCCAGATCCCGGCTGGAATGTCAGGGTTTTGAGAGAAGGGTTTTTACTGAACAAGGAATGATGTGTTGCTGTTTCTGATGGTAACATGCTAGGCTTAATTGCAGCATCTGGGACATTGCGGTGAGGGGCTGCCAAATGAAGGTTTTGAAACCTAACAAAACAAGCTTGTGGGTACCTCCCATAAATAGTTCATTTCAGAATCTATATCTATATCTACGTTGGGGTAGCACAATCTTCATCCTGTAAATATAGGAGAAGAAGGGGATGGCCATTATTTCTGCAGCTCTGTCTGTCCCCTCTAAGACAAACTGCCTTTTGGATGGCACATACACAGCCCAAGCAACACTTATAAATATTTAAAGCTAAAAGGATGGCTTTATTGCGGGGGTTTCTCTCTCTCTCTCTCCCTTTTGAAGACGGAGATTCGTTTTCGATGAAACGTCATGAAAGGAGTTGGGGACAATTCCCCCCTCCCCTCCCCCTCCGCCACCCCCCGCGCACGCCATAAAATAATTTACACTCCCCCCACCTCCCCGAGCTCCTCTCTTTAAGGAGGCTTGGGCTTACCTGTGCTCCTCATCCAGGGGTAGATGCGGAAGTTACTGTCGCTTTGCAAATCTGAGTCCCTCTGGTCCGTTTTGTTGCAATTCTGCTTGGAGACATCTCCCGGGCACATCATGGAGAGGTTTTGCTCAAAGGGGGAACAGTGCATGTTGAAGGAGCTGGGCTCCAGGCCGTAGCCGGAGGAGTACATGGTGGGGGTCTGGGGGTGCACGGCGCTGCCACTGGAGTAGAGCCCGGGCATGGAGGCGGCGAAGGGAGGAGTGGATCCGGCCCCATACCCCGATCGCTGGGTGTTGGAGGCGAAAGCGCAAGAAGTTTGCTCGGGAAAGACTCCGGATGGGAAAACCGAACTTGCGGCTTGATATTTAGAAAATAAAGCATTCGCATAATACAATGAACTCATAATTTGGCCGGGTGATTTGTAGGTCGGGACGTTTTAGTGTCGGTTTTACGAGGTACCGTGATATATTACGGAATTAGAGTCCAGATTTACACCAAAAAGGAGCCCTTTTTCCTCCCGGCCCATGTGACGCGCGGGCACGTGGCTCCGGCGGCGCCAATCGCCGCCCGCTCCCTCCTCAGGGGCAAAAAATTGTAGTGCTGCTGGATTTATAAAATATGATAAATAATTGATGCGATATAAAACCCTCCAAGATCTATGCTGGAAGGGGTGAAATTGTGCTGGAGTCGATAAGCAACCTGTAATCAGTTTTCAGCTGAGACCGAGGGAGAAAGAGAAAGGCGAGGGGGGTGTAAAAGCACGTTGCTGATAAACCAGCATCTTCCTCTCGGTCTCTCTCTGCTGGAGGAAAAGGAGTGGAGCTCTATTTATCCTTTTATTGATCCCGTCTAAAATTCCCTCCTTCGCACCATTTCCCTGGCTCCGAGGTACTTTTTCACAAGACAGTACATAATTTCCTCTCCTCCCCCCTTGACCCTCTCCCCCTCTGCGACCACCCCCCAAAGGACAAATGTCTGATTGATACCTAATAGATTCAGGATTCTTTTTCCAAATGCCTTTCAGTTCTATATCTAATTTATTCCAGTGCCACGGGCTTTGAGTTTCGTATTGAGCTGGCATTTGCTTTTCTTGTTGCAAAAAATAAAGACTGTACAGATCCCTTGTTCAACGTGTCAGCGGTTCTGCAGGACTCAATTACAATTATAAGTAAAGCGTTACCAGCTGGCTGATTTGCTTTCTGCTGGAGAAGCAGAGAGACCTTCCAAAATGTGACTTGCCTTTATTTTTTCTTTTTCTTTTTGGGGGTGGTAAGAAAGAAATAAAGTCTTACTGGCACAAAAAGCAGCTCAGACAATGGTGGATGTGCATCTAGGATTTGCATTGTTTCTCTTTTCCCAAGGTTAAGTTGCAAGGGGATGTGTGTGCATCCCCATATACCATACTCTCTCTCTTTCCATGGCAGGAGAATTCACTAGACGATGGGGCAGAGAGCAGCTCAGCCGCACAACTGGCGATTTTGCAGACAGACCAGTGGGAAGAAAGGACAGTGACTCAGACCTGGGCTCTATCTTGTGGAGAAAGTAGGGTGAGGAGAGACGGAGAGATGTAGAGGAGGGGAGAGGGAAAGAAGGGGAAAGGGAAAGAAGGGGAGGGGGGAGGGGGGGAAGAGAGAGAGAGAAAGAGAGAGAGGAGAGAAAGAAAGAGGGAGAAAGAAAGAGAGAAAAAAGAAAGAGAGAAAAAGAAGGAGAGAGAAAGAAGGAAGGAAGGAAGGAAGGAAGGAAGGAAGGAAGGAAGGAAGGAAGGAAGGAAGGAAGGAAGGAAGGAAGGAAGGAAGGAAGGAAGGAAGGAAGGAAGGAAGGAAGGAAGGAAGGAAAAGAGAGAGAGAGAGAGAAAGAGGGAGAGAGAGAGAAAGAGAGAGAGAGAGAGAGAAAGAAAGAAAGGAAGGAAGGAAGGAAGGAAGGAAGGAAGGAAGGAAGGAAGGAAGGAAGGAAGGAAGGAAGGAAGGAAGGAAGGAAGAAAGAAAGAAAGAAAGAAAGAAAGAAAGAAAGAAAGAAAGAAAGAAAGAAAGAAAGAAAGAAAAAGAAAGAAAGAAAGAAAAACACACATTACCTTCAGGAAGGATTTCCACACAGCTTTCCAACCTGTCACCACACATGAACAGTTAGAAACAACAACAGAAGAAGCCATCGCAGTTGCCCCCCTCACCCCCCCGCCCCTTCTCCACGGTTCCCATACAGCTCTCCGGCCCCAGCCACTGCCTCTGCCTGTCCTAGCAGCGATCCAGCCTGCCAGCATCTCTACAGGCGAAGAAGTCTTTGATGGCGAAGGCTGCAGCTCCGACACAATGACTTTTATTTCCTTTCTATCAAAGTGGTCCTGGAGGAAATGGAGCAGGGTAAAAGAATGATGTCACGGAATTCTCGCTTGTAAACTTTATTGTAACTTTCTTCCGCTGCTTCCAGGTTTAGACAATAGAACAAAGTGATGAAAGAACAACAAAATATATCATTAGTTCCCCCAATAAAGTAATTCACGTATACAGTATACATTCTTTTTCACAGTTAACCTAAAGATCACTTTACAACTTGCTTCACTGTGCGCATGCTAACTAAAGGAGAGGAAAACGCTTTTTTATGCTTTTTTTTTTCTCCTTTTTTTTTTTTTTTTTAAGAGACATTCAAAAATCGAAAACAAAACAAAGCAAAACAAAATGAAACGAACAAAAGAACAGAAGTAAGGAAAGTAAAGAGAGAAAGAGAGAGATAACTGTAGCATAAATAGGCAGTTTCATGTTGTTGGGATGTTTGTGTCAATCGCTACCTCCAGTACATACAGATAAACCACAACAAAAAAAGTGGAAATTTTAAAAAAAGTGCACAAATGTAATTCCACATAACTTCTATAGCATTGAAAGCTATGTTAACCAACCCACCCCCCAAGAAAGAAGAGAGAGACAGAAAGACAGAGAGAGAGAGAGAGAAAAAAATTCACAGTCATGTTTTACATAAGCTATTGCGTTACACTACCACTAGTTAATAACTGGCAAAAGGCAGGAGAGACCTCCAGACCATTTTTGCATACTGTTCATTGTTTCAAAGGATAATCAGGAAAGTGGTGCTTACAGCTATATTGTTTTACAGCAATAAAATGGGTTTTTTTTCTTCTTCTTCTTTTCTTTCTCTTTTCTATGCATTGTTGTTTCCCACCCCTCCCTTACATTAACTACCATTAATGTGGGGCTTAAGGGCTCTTCCACCCCAGCAGCGCTTGCCTTTCAGTCCTTAAAAATCCTTTTATTTCTTGTCCACCTTCTGTGCTTCCCCTTCCTCGTCCACCTCCTGCGCTCTTTCCATTTTCTGTTTTTCCAGTTCTTCCTGCTCGCATTTGCTGCTGGGAAACTTGTCTTTGTTGTTTTCCTTTTTCCATTTCATCCTCCTGTTCTGGAACCAGATTTTGACCTGCCTTTCTGTCAATCCCAGGGCATGCGAGACCTCGATCCTCCGTTTGCGGGTCAGGTAGGGATTAAATAGAAATTCCTTCTCCAGTTCCAGCGTCTGGTAGCGGCTGTAGGTTTGCCTCCCCCTCCTCCGTCCAGCGGCTGCTGGGGAATTGCAAAGGTTGGGTGGAAAGGGGAAGAAGAGAAGGAGGTTGAAAGATACATAAACCAGGCTCGGGAATAGGCGTATACACACACACAGACACACACAGACACAGACTCGCAGACACACACACACACACACACTCACTCCCCCCTCACACATACACATGGGAGGGGGAGGAAGAAAGGACTCGCAGAAGCAAAGGCAGGAAGCAAACAGGGAGAAGGAAAGACTGTTGTATTACATTATAAAAGGGAAGATGGTTATAAAGGAAAAGGGTGATGGTGGCGGAGGAGGGGGAGGGTCACACACAAGCCCACTACAAGCAGCTCAGCTAAAGCCTTCACTTGTACACTTATTATTACCCGAACAACACAACATACTCTGGCTCCCTAGGATCCAGGAGGCTGCCCACACAAAAAAAGAGCTGCAGCCCAGGGAGGGCAAGCAGCACGACCAAAATCCCCAATCAAACGCAAAACAGAAAATGAGAGTCTTTTTAAGGCTGTAAAAGTGCCATAAACTTTAAGGATGCTTCCTTCCACTGAAAGCCCGGCTCGCTGAGCCCCCAAAAGAAAAGGTCTCCTTCAGGGTAATTAAACTATAAAGCAATTTACAAGTGCAAAAGTTTACCCTCATAAAGCAGTAAAATACAGTCACTGGGGAAGAAAAAGGGAGTGAAAGAAAGAGAGAAAGAAAAAGACAGAAAGAAAGAGGGACAGACAGACAGAAAGAAAGAGAGAGAGAGAAAGAAAAGAGAGAGAGAGAGAAAGAAATAAAGAAATAAAGAAAGAGAAAGGGATACTTTATGGGCTCTGGAAACACTCCTTCGCTGTCCTTTCCATCTCGCCTCACCTTGCGGTCGCATCCAGGGGAAAAGCTGGGTCGGAGAAGGACTCTGCTCCGAGCTCTCCGCCTCCTCTCCAAGG
This sequence comes from Aythya ferina, assembly GCF_964211825.1. Lineage (NCBI taxonomy): Eukaryota > Metazoa > Chordata > Aves > Anseriformes > Anatidae > Aythya > Aythya ferina. The sequence continues at coordinate 7,531,753 of NC_140321.1, forward strand.
CCGCTGGCAGCAAGCTTGCAGTCCGTGTACTGCACCAAGTCCGACTCCTGGGCGCTGAAGAGGCTCTGCCTTTGCAAGGGGTCGTAGCCATAGAAGTTGCTGGGGTCCCCATGGCACGCCACGGCGCAGGGATTCTGTTGGTAAGGGGAGCTGGAGAGTGAGGATGCTCCGTGGTAAAACTCCTGGATTTGGGTCGGATGCTGGAAGGTGCCACCCGTGCTGGGTCCGTACACCACCGTGGGTCTGCCCCCAAGATCCTGAGCGAACCCACAGTCATAGTAATTGGGACGCAAGGAGTCCCCGGTCTTGTATTTGGAGAAGAGTGAGTTGACAAAATAAGAGCTCATCTTAATTTAAATAATAATATTTGTTCGGAGGAGGAAAAAAAAAAAAAAAAAAAAAAAAAAAGAAGAAGTAGCCAACCAAACCTGACCACGGGAATCTATCAGCAAAAAAAGAAAGCGCTAAGATGCTAAGCAACGACAGTTTGTGTTTTCCAGGAATATAAAAGGAGGATATAATCAAAACTCTAAGCCTGCATGATATTGAATTCTTTCCTCCCCCCCACCCCTAAAAAAAAAAAAAATCACCACTTAAAGAGTTCTCGCTTTACATTTCCAAGAAGAGATGCCAGTTCATAAACAGTTTTCAGTGATTTACTTCAGCGCAAATGAGTTGTTTCATATTTTGCAGTGTCTTTTCATGATCATTTGCATCTATTACCAAAACCTCATCCTATTGGCTTCTCCTTACTCCACACGGACTCTGCACTGCATGATTGTGAAAGGAAGAGTGTGAGAGAATAAAGAAGGAAAAGCAAGCGAGGGGGGGAGAGAGAGAGAGAGAGAGAGAGAGGGAGCGAGAGAGAGGGAGAGGGAGCGCGAGAGAGAGGGAGAAGGAGGTGGGGTGAATATACGGATTAAATATGTTTAACTACCTACATTAATGAGATATCTCTCGCCTCACAACAAATCACATACCTAGACCACCCAAAAGATTGATTTTTTGGGGAGTGCTGGAAAATTAAAGAGAGGCGCTCTCAGTCGTTAATTTCAAAATTTTAACGAGGCAGTTTTAGCCTTTTTAAATGTCAGGGTCGCTTTGGAAAACTGTAAAAGAACACGATTTAATTGCTACCAGTTTTAAAAGGTCCTATAAATGTAATTGGTATTTTAATACAAGTTATCAAATCATACAGCTTCTTACCCTAAACATATTTTAAAACAAACGAGGTAGTCATATTTAACATTTTAATGATCAATTTCCTTATTATTGATAAAGGTTTAACTATCACATGAAGGGAATTGCATTTGTAATAGCCCCAAAAAAGGCTGTAAACTGTTTAACAAACTATAAAATGCCATAAAGCCGGGGATGTTGTTGTTGTTTATACCGCACTACATAAAAGCCGTTAGGATTTTACGAGTTCTTTCCTCTACTGCTATAAAACAGAGGTTTCGATTGGACCCGTCCGCATTACAGCGAGATGTTGAGGTGTCAATATTGAATTAAAACGATTATAGTTTTTCATATATAACATTGACTTTTTGAATCTCTCTCCTAGCCCCCTCCCAGCCTCCTCCCCGGTGCCCAGCTCACACAGAGGAGTTGTTCAAGATGTGTTTGGGGATGATTACAAACTAAAAGTATTGTTTCGCTTATCACATCCAGAACAGAACCTTTATGGTCAGTAACTGATGGCTGCTTCCCTACCTCACCCCGTCCCCAATAACTTTTTTTTTTTTTTTTTTCATGATACTTATGAAAAGTAGGGAGAAAAGGGGGATGGGATAAGTGAAATAAGATAGAGGCTTTCTATTTTATTGACATTTGTTAAGAACGAAGTAAACTTACCCCTAAGATGCCAACGCTGCAAATGTCCACAGTCTAAACACACAGGGGGTAGATTTTGAAATTCATTTATCGCAGTCAGCAAATATTACAGAGGCGTATTTCAGCTAATAACGACACCAAACCCTCCCAACTTAAATGCTGTCCCAGAGTGCCTAACACCCACGACGCCTCTCCAAGCCCCTTGCATTGCCATCTCTATTTTCCAATCCTTCAACCTCCAGTAGAAGTTAAAGACACTCTTCTAAACATTTCTTTTTGTTTTCCCTTTTCCCTAGGTAGATTTCTGCTGAAATCCATTGTATCCATCTGCGCAGTATTGACACGGAAAGGTGAATAAAGAACGTTTTTACTCCTGCCTGCCTTGAGCTGAAGGACAATTTTCAACTGTCCACAAGAAAAAGAGTACAAGTCCTCGCTTTGTTGGGCTTTGGTAAAAAGTACCTGCATTGGCAGTGGGAATAAGCAAGGAATTAAGGTAGACAAAAAGACAGAGAGAAAGAAAGAAAGAAAGAAAGAAAGAAAGAAAGAAAGAAAGAAAGAAAGAAAGAAAGAAAGAAAGAAAGAAAGAAAGAAAGAAAGAAAACAAAGATAATAACGGAATAAAACTTTAAAACCACCCTTAGAGAAATAATTTAAGTAAACACGTTTCGTTTATTTTGTGTAGGGATAATTTCAGCCGAGTCTAAGAGCCTTTTCAAGTAATTATTGTGGTTGAAGTACTTGCAGTGGTATAATTAAGGCTTTTCCCCCCTAAAAGACAAGTTAACATTTTATTTTTCTCAACACTTTTATTGTCGATTGAGCAGATTTTGGTTTCATCATTGAACATAAAAACCTAGAAATGGTGCACATAAGTAAATAGAAATAAACAGCGTGGTGTGGGGATGCTCGATGCTAGAATTTTCAAGAAAGCAAAACCTTGAATTGACTAAAGGATTTTTAGAAAATAATTTATGTTCTTCTATGGGTGTTTACAGGCGTACTCATATCTATTGAAGTTTATTAAATAAAAAATAGAAGCCGTTCCCATTCATATATGGAGTATGGGAAGGCTTGAGGGAAGTTGCTCTTGGAAGTTCACATTTTATCAAGTGCAGTAGAATTTTATGGTCATGAAGTGATGGTAACTCATCAATGCACCAGAAATCAATAGCTGATCTTAAATCATTCATATACTGTACTCAGATTCCTGAGGAAAGGAAAATGTTTCTATTATAAGAAAAAACAAGTGTGCATCTATGTGCACGTGTGTGTGTATGTGAGAGAGAGAGAGAAGATAATTTATAAATACCCGGTGGAGAAAAGATTTGTTGAGAATTGACAAGAAAGAAAGAAAGAAAGAAAGTGTGAGAGAGAGAAAGGAAGGAACCCCAAACCTTTCGCTAGGTAAACCTTAACTTTTCACTACTCTGCATTTTAATGAATGCACAAGGGTAGTATTTCTCTCTCTCTCTTTTTTTTTTTTTTTTTTTTTTTCATCTGTATCTGTTTACATTTGTATTTCATTTTAGAGGATTTAAATAGAGTCTTGAGATGTTTAAACTTTGACTCTTTAAACAACATATCAAATCGCTTGGGCAATGATTCCTATTCTGTTGCGTGCATAGTTTTAATTTGTTACATTATTCACCAGAATACTGCATATCGGGAAATGGGCATATTTTCTTGTGTATCTTCGGAGGAGCATGTATTCAGAAAATGCATTGTTATAATAATTTGAATGAAAAACTATGTTGAAATATTTGCCATCTTTTCTTTCTGTGCTAGTTGTAGCTGAATATAAGGATTGCAATGTCTGAATAATTACTGTCTTGTAATTATGAAGAAAAAGATGTCCCACAAAAAAGTGAACTAATAGAGTTAAAATTTTACATTTTTTTTTGCTGGTGCAGCATCTTTGGAGTATTTATACGCAAAACAAAACATGGTAAGATCACAGCAGTTTAGGTTAATTTACTATATTGTAGCATTTTGAAGCCTATTAATGAAGACAAGAAACAGCGGCAGTTCTACCAAAAGGAGGAGGAAGTATATAAAAAAAGCTCAAATTCTAAAAGGTATATCCCATTTTTAGGCGATGGCTAAGAAAGCTAAAACATATAAAATAAAATAAAGAGATGAGAAAGCGCAAACCATCCTAACGGCCAATTTAAATAGCCAAGGAAAAATATCCTGATTTTGTATGTGCTTCTTTCTTCCCGAAATCTTTGAGCCACTCTCTTTTCCAGTACTTCAAACGTAAATCTTTGGTTTGAGATAATAAAGCTGTCCTCCCACCTCCATCCAAACTCTCAGAAAACAAAATGACTTTTTTTCTCCCTTTTAACGAACATTTACAATAGATGCGTGTCCCACCTCTCATTGCATCCCAGCACAGAGCCACGAGATTAACACCCCCCCTTTTCTTTTAGCCTCACATAATTTACCCTCGCAGAGAAAAAAAATAGATGTAACCTATAAAATCGGAAAAATAGCTATAATTAACCCTATATTTTATGCCTCGGGATTATTCATGCCCGTAGCGAACAGCCCGGCCGCTGCCGCTAATCCAATCAAGGTGTTTCGAGGAGCCCCGCGGCGGCGCGCGGGAGCCGCGCGTCTCTCGTGGAGCAATGGCGCCACCGCGCGGCCCCTGGCGGCACCGCAGCCCCGCGGCGCTTCCCCCTCCGGGCCTGCGGAGAGGGGCCCGCGAGGGCCGGGGCACCGCCACCGCGAAGGGCGGTGAGGAGCGAAAGGAGTGAGAAAGAGGAGAGCTGGCTTCTTCCTCTGCACCGCTCAGCGCTGAAAGCGCTCTCTGCGATGCGAAAGCTTCACCATCCAGTCACTCTACTAGCAATAAAAGAGACAAAATGGGGTTGCTTTTGAAAACCTCTATTGTTTCAAATTCCGAGACTAAACAATTGATCATTCTGCTCTGGAGGGGGAAGGCCGGAGCTGTAAACCGATAAAGAGCTTCCCAAGCCCAGACGTCTCGCCAGAACTTAGTGTGTGAGTGTGGGGGGTGCATCTGTGTGGTGGTGGTGTTATTGTACGCACGGCTCAGCATTCTGGCAGCCTGGAATTGCTTTAAAGGAAAATAATAATAATAATAAAACTGAACAACAACAGCAAAATAACAAAGGGTATAATCCAGAGTGCTGGATTTTCACAGAAACTGCAAGAGAAGAGTAAATTAGCAAAAGTCCCTCCCCACATTTTATCCCCCCCCCCCCCCCCTTCTTTTTTAACCTACCCCCTCCCATAGGGAAAATAAAAAGGAGGTGAACTTTGTATGTGACTGAAGCAGAAACAAGAGCTTTTACACGTTGGGTTTCCCCACATTCCCAAGTCGTTGTAGTAATTTAGGAGTTCCTGAAAGTTTTCTTGCACTGTTTGCTTTACAGCCGTTTAGTTCCTTAACCTTCAGAAATTTATACCCTATAAAGTTTTATAGCGGTCATATTCTTTTATTGCAGCACACTGCACTGAATTTTCCTTTTTTTATGACAAGTTACTTCCCTTTCTCTCTCTTCCCTCAATAAGCTCCAAGTATCTTTTTTCTTCTTTTGTTTTCTTTTCAGAGCTTCCTCAAAGAAAGGATTTTTTAAAGAAGTGAAATATTGCCCTTTAGAGCGCCCATTATGTTAAAAATTAGTGGAAAAAAAGATTCTTGGTTATGTTTCTCAGTACCTGCTTCCTGTAGGGTTGAGCAGGTCTCAGTTGTTGTTTGTATATTTGTTGATATATTAGGTTTTGTTTATTTGTTTGTTTGTCGTTGTTTTTAATATATAGGTGGAAACACTTTCCAGGAGTTTGTATTTATTCTCAAGCAACAAATTATCAAAAGAATTTAGAGACGAAATTACAGTAACCGCTAAAAGAGTCCTTGAAAAAAGGAATCGCGTGTCAAATCAGAGGTGATGCCAAGCAGGGAAGGCAGGGTGGGGTTTCTCACTGTTTGTTTTGGTTTTCTATTTTTTCTTTAGCAAAGTTTTCATAGGGAAGTAGAAGTATAAAGCAGAGAGAAAGTAAAATAAAGCCTACCCACTGTGCACTTCTACTTCTGGTCCCCAGAAGTAGATCTTGCTGATGCAAGAATGCAAAAGTTAAAACCTCAAAAAAGAACAAACAAACAAATAAACAGCGGTGAATGCAATAAGAGATTAACGATCTCTGACTTAAAAAAAAAAAAAAAAAAAAAAAAAAAAAAGAGTTAGAAACGCATAAAATCTGCAAAAGACCGAATAAGCACTTGCTACACTGGAAAGGAATTACTTCCATTTGTCTCTGGACATATTTTTAACCTAAGCAAAAATTGATTCTTATAATACATTTAACGAGACACTAAAGAACGCAGAAAAACGCAATGAAAATATTTATGAAATTTTAGACGAAGCAGTATAACACAATGACGTATAGGTACTGTTGTTCTAAAATCGATTTTTATTCTGGAGCATTAAACATCTGTAGAAAATACATCCAGGCTGATGCTACAGAAGACAGTTTTTCCAACATTTTTAAAGTATATTTCCTAATAAAATGAACTAATATTTTAAATTCTATTTTAAAAGAACCTTATGTTGTTGTTTTAAAAATATCTGCTCTTTACCACAACTCTAAAGAAAGTGAAAAGCGTTTCTAAGTTCTAGTGTCCGATGGGTTGCAAACATCAATTAAATCATGGGTACACTTCTCAAAAATATAGTAATGTGTATTTAGTGAACTGCAAGCTCAGTTCCAAAAATGAGGAATATATAAACCTAGCAAGAAGCAGATCTAGAAGTTCATTCACCCTTGAGAAGAATCAAATAAAACTGAAATAATTAGGTAGATAAACACATCTAATCATCTTTTTAATTATTTTTTTCATATTCTTTTTTTCTTTCTTTCTTTCTTTCTTTCTTTCTTTCTTTCTTTTTTTTTTTTAATAAATTCGGATTTAAAGAAATGATCCTGCCGCCATTTTTTTTTCCAGCTCAGAATATCTACAACAGCTTTTTTCTTAATTTAGTTTTGAGGAAGGAGTATAGATATTTTGACACAGGGTGAAGTTTAGTTAAGTTTCTCTCTCTCTGGCAACATGATAATTGAATTTTGAAGCCCCCTAAGTTTTGAAGCCCCAGAGGAGCTACTAAAAGATGGAAAGCTTCAAAAGAGAAAGTTTAGGCATTAAAACAAACTTTCTGAGAAATTGTCTTACACACTGGTTTCTGGTCGAGTGAAAGATTTTTTGATTTTTTTTCCCTTTTATAAGGAATTGAATTGGTGTAAATTTCGGTGCACCGAGGTGCAGCTACTTGTTTCTTATCTCTGGATCATGAAAAGAAGAAACAAACAAAATAAAACAGGAACACTTGGGGGAAAAAATAGTTAAAAAAAAAAAAAAGAAGGAAAAAACGGAGATCTTCCCATCACTTCCTCCCAGGGCAATCTCTGTTCATATCAGATAAAAGTGGTCTCAAAAACTAATGCTAAGGATACTCACAAGTTAGTAGCTTATGAAATCAGATTTGCACTGATTCGTTAACATATACAACAGAAATCGATGTGTCTTCTCTTCCCCACCCATTCACCCAATTAAAACAAGCTACCTTACACTTGCGTTGTTCCTAGAAAGCCTCCTGGCAGCTAAATATACAAATTTGCACACGAAGAAAAAAAAAAAAAAAAAAAAAAAAAAAAGAGAGGTTTATTTCGGTATTTTCCATCAACTAACAACTGAAGAACTCTTTGTATACTTAAAAGCCACAATAGAGACAGAAAACGAGCTTCAACATTCACAGAAACACAACCACAAACACATTTTACAATAGCCACCATGTAATCAACTCGTACTAACCCACCCGCCACCCTCTCCCTCCCCCCCTTCCCAAAACAAAGTTAAGTCTTACAGAGATAAAGGAAAACCAGTCCCTCACGGGCGGTTCAGAGAAACCTCCAGCGGATCTGTCAGATGAGAAACCAGCTCCGTCCGGCATGACATAAGACCTCATTTGTAAACAATCAGGGTCTATATTTGTTACACTGGATGCTCTTCGGGAAAAGGGTGGGTGAGCGCCGAGCCGCGGAGCAGCCGCAGCCCCCGGTGCCACCCGCGGGCCGGGGCTCCCTCCCAGGGGAGGTGGCGGCCCCGGGGCCGGCCAGGCACCGGGCCCCGAAGTGTACGGGGTCGCAGTGGGAAAACATGCCGTGAGCTCGCTTCACCACGGAGCAGGCGAAAAAAACACAACACCGGAGTATTAAAAGCATCTCGTCAAACAGGAGGAGGAAGAAATACACACACTCTATGGTTGGCACTTTATCTCTGCAACAGCCTACTGCTTTAGGAAAAGTCAATTCACAATAAATTATAAATATGCTAGCACTAAGAACACAACCTTTCCCTCTCTTACAGCTCTACTAAGGTAGTTTTTTAACTAGAAAATCCCATTCTTCCTGTCCTCTAAAAGTTAGGAATAAGTTGGCAGGGGTTCTTCCGCCCCCTTTTCTCCTAAATAATTTACAATGCGGCTCTGAGAGTGCCCCCCACACGCACTCTCGTCTCCCTCCTCGTCTTTTCTCCTCTTCCAAGTGACCCAATATAAAGCTACCAGATGAGGATGTTTGCCTGTAAAGATCCTACTAAACTTCCAGGTCAAAGTCACATATCTGCCATGACAAGATTGAAATAAAAATCCCGCATAATAAAACCAACCGGAAAAAAAAAAAAAGGAAAAAGAAAAAGAAAATGAAAAAGAAATAAAGAAACCCAGCGCAGCTGGGAGTTGGGCTGTCACTAACCGACTTGTCCAGTGTAAAGTTGACGAATTGAAAATGATTTGTTAGGTGCAATTAAACGCAAGTCTTACGAATGTGTCTGTCTTGCAGTAGTTTAATTAAATCGTCTGGTTCCTTGGCCACCTCAACGTTTGTATGTCTGTGTGTTTGTGTGCCTGCGTGCACCGGGGTGCTGTGAGTGTTATAGAGAATCTTTGTCCTTACGTGGATAAAGAAAGACAGCGTGGTTTGGTGGAAGCTTGGACCAGAGCTGTTTGTGGCCAGTTTTGTTTGCCGTCTTGCCTTCCATGGAGAAAATGCAAGCAGAGAAATCTGCTGCTCAGACAGGAGCCTGTGTCTATGTAACGCTGTAGGGAGAAGAAAAAATAAAATAATAATAATAATAAAAAAAAGATAATAGAGAAAGACAACAAGAAAATAGAAACAAAACCCAGCATGTGTCTCCAAGGAGGAGCTGCAGTTTTTGCTAAGTTGCCTCATACGTGACAACACTAGGAAGATAAAAATAATAAGCAACATCTCGCATGCAAAGGTGGAGATGGGAAATGGGAAGGATTTCCCGTTGTTTGGGTTATTTGTATGTTAGCACTACAGTTCGGATGCGCGGCCGCAGAGGCTGGGGAAGGAGGGAGGGGTGCTGCTTTTCTGGTTTTCACTCTTTGCCCTGTTCCTTGTTCATTTTCTTCATTTTCATCCTTCGGTTCTGAAACCAGATTTTGACTTGTCTCTCACTCAGGTTGAGGAGTCTGGCCACTTCATGTCTACGGTCCCTCGTCAGGTACATATTGAATAAAAACTCCTTCTCTAGTTCCAGGGTCTGGTATTTCGTGTAAGGGCATCGCTTTTTTCTGGAGGAACGGGCGTGAAGCCAGCTGGCAGCTGGGTTGGCTGAAAGAAAAGCAGCAAGATCAATACGATGCAGCTTGAGTGTTTCTCAGAAGGTTTTAATCATGCCATCAAATATTAAGATTATACATACGGATATGCACACCCGAGTGAAAAATGCTCACTGAGATATGAGCTGGCAGCAGAGGCCCTATGATAATAGTAGAGCATCGTCAGGACGAACAAACCCGCGTGGATGTGGGGGGTGCCCCAGTCCCGAAAAGCTGCCGCGCCCGTCCCCTGCGCCTCCGCGGGTGGGGGTCTGGGCTGCAGGCAAGAAGCAGCAGCGCGTTAGATTTCCCCGCGTGTCTGTGTGCACATACATGTCTGCGCACACATGCTCACTTGCACATACATGCTTGCGCACATGTATGTTTGGGTGCACACGTGTCTTCTGTACCCAGTAGCAGAGCTCCCGCCGACTTTTTGCCAGGTCTATCCATACCAGAAAACACCCACATACATGCACTTACAGATTTGCATAATGCCTATCTGCGCGTTCCATATGCTATACTCAGAGAAACCAATGCAAAAATTATATATATAATTCAGATGTGTTTTCCCACGTGTCTCCAGATGCACTCCTACAGACACAGCGTGAAGGCAAAGAGTATTGAGACGATGTCTGAAAAAAAAAAAACTTTCATAAATTCTGCCTATTTTGCTATGTGGCAAGAAATGGTCTTGATACCATAAAAATCCTCTGAGGGCTAGCTGCACTCTCCTGCCGGAGATCTGGACAGTGTTATGCAGAGACACGGACATTTGCAGGGCTGCTTCGAAGGGGAGAAATGCAGCCAAAAATAAATAACAGACTGCCCGTCACTCTCGCGTATGGGAGAAGTTACGTGGGAATCTTTTGCAAAAAGCACATTTCAGGAATAAACCTAATCAAGCCGGGGTGGGGTGGAGTGGGGGATGGTGTGGGGGGGACGGGACAGGACACGACATTTTAGAAATGAGTCCCACAGACACAGTACTTGGGGAAGGTACTATGGGAAGGTTGCACACAAAGGTGAAGTCCTTTTGGGATAAACAATAGAGCATTTACTAATCACATGCAAATTTTAGAGGACCGTTGGGTAACTGAATACTGGAAAAACAAAATGAAGGTTTATAGACAGACCACGTATTTCTATTTTATTTCCTTTTCGTTCTCTGAAATTGTGACTGAAGCCATAAAACTTTACACCAATTAAATGGACCATTATAAATATATACATACACACACACGCGCGCCATCAGAACATTTCCTCTTTGTAAAATTAAATATATTGAATATTTTTTAAAAATAATCCGGTTAATCTTCCATTGTAAGTACTGCCTCTTACAAATTTGCACGGCTATTTCCTTAATGTAATTGACTTAATCTAATATGCAGAATTAAATATTAAAGAGGAAGAAAGCTGTTAATAATTGATACTGTTAATCCTGCTACCCATCCTTTAATGGGTATGGAGGGCTGTGCTTCATAACAGACATTTATTTGGTTTGATTTTATTTTTTTGGTTATATCTTGGATCGGTAAAATATGAGATATTTTAAATGCGAGTATTGTTTTACCTACTTACTGTATATACGTGCCTAAACTGGCAAGCGAATTAGTAGAAGTTCTGGCACATGCACTCTTTAAAATCTGGCAAATAAATTAACAGATCCCGGTGCCATATACAGTGTAGAGATTCATTATTGTGAAATACTTTCAAAAATTGAAAGAGTCAGGGAAATTGGTGGGAGCACTTTCTGCAAAACAGCTCCGTCTTCCAGCCCTGGCAGGCTCTCAACATTACCCCAAATTAAACTATTATTTAAAACAAAATATGCATCTTAACCACATGCCATAGAAACCACACAGCATCCTCTTAGCGTGGGTCCCTGCACTTACTTATAACATAATAACATTTTCTTGGACAAGATTTTTATATATTCAATTTCAGGGACATTGAGCACAGAACCTGGATATTTAATTCTTTCAAATCATTCACCTCACGGTTGCAGTTTGTTCTGGATCTCTGCCCAGTACAATAGAACAGGACTTTCTTTTTCGCGCGCCTGTGTGTGAGTGTGTGTGCGTGCGCGTGCATGGTGCAAGTTAAATGATAGGAAAAAAATGTCACCATAACATCCTGGACACAGAGGAAAGGAAATCACGAGGCTCGAGAATATACTGAGAATATTTTTAATTCTATGGTAGCAATAGCAATCTCTGTTGCTCTTGCATGTTGGTGGGGAAAAAAAAAAAAAAAAAAAAAAGTTAATTCAGGAGGAAAAAGAATGACTGTGACAGTGTGTCCTGCATACACTCTGCAGAGCTATACCCTCGGCAGGGGCTGTTTCTCTGCCATTTCCAGCCGGGAAGTTTATACAACTTCGGCTTTCATTGCAAAATATTTACCATGGTGGTTTCTCTCTCACCTCCAACATAAGCTTTCGGTCACTTTTACCTTTCAGATGGAAACTAGGTATCAACCGAAACTGCGTGAGGTGAAGGTACTGATTCTTTTTTACTTAAATGCTTTCGCATAATTTTAATAATAATATTATTATTAATAATAATAATAATAGCATTAATTATAGTAGTATTAAGTACTTTCAAGAAGAAAGGTTTTCTGTTCTATATTGTAGATCAGAAAAAAACAAACAAACAAACAAAAAACTTAATCAGGTCACTGAAAAAGCATATGCTCAATTTTAACTGTTCCCCTATCTGGCTACCTTACAAATTAAGAACTAATTAATCTGGAGACACCCCCTCCCCTCTTTTTTTTTTTTTTTTTTTTTTTTAAACTAAGAAATATCATATGGCTGTGAAATAGTTATACCCTGAACCGTAACATTTAACAAACAAATAAATATAAATAAACACCCCCCCCCCAAGAAGGCAACAATCAAAACCAACAACAAAACAAACACTGAAATCCACTGCCACCACCACCAAAAAACACGAAAAAGTATGAGGAGGAGAGCCTCTCCCTGAATCTGCCGAGGTAAATGAGAGCAACGGGCATGGAAAAGACCTCTCTGCT